>NC_133334.1:51119878-51419878 GCF_042186555.1 Aquarana catesbeiana | reverse complement strand
ATGTTATACAAGCTGTACACTCACTACTTTACTTTGTAGCAAAGTGTAATTTCTTCAGTGTTGTCACATGAAAAGGTATAATAAAATATTTACAAAAATGTGAAGGATGTACTCACTTTTGTGAGATAGTGTGTGTGTATACAGTTGCAATAAAAAGTATGTGAACCCTTTTGCAATGATATGGTCATAAAATGTGATCTGATCTTCATCTAAGTCACAACAATAGACACTCACAGCCTGCTTAAACTAATAAACACAAAGAATTTAATAATGAAAAATGACCGCGCTGTAACAAGATGGTCAAAGCAATTGTGACCAAGACACCAAGCAAAATTTGATTAACTTCTATCACCTAAAGGAAAAGCTGCTGCTATAAGTGAGATACACACCTGTTCAAATGGAAAATAATAAATAACAGCGCTCAATAAACTAAAAAAATAGCAATATTAGTAAATGAATATCAATAATATATGTGACATAACTGTAAATAATAAACAATAATAATAAACTGTTTCATAACTCATTCACGTGAATTTAAATGTGAACAAACAGCTGAGTAAATGAGCAGAAGAAAAAAGTCCATCTAAGTGTAAGGGAAATAAAAATCCAAGGTGTACAATGAATTCTTCTTATTGTTAAGAGGTAGATGACTAATTTATTCCTCCACCGCACCACTGTGTTATCACCAGTAAAATAATGTGCTTACCTGTTCATTGTACACCTTGGATTTTTATTTCCCTTACACTTAGATGGACTTTTTTCTTCTGCTCATTTACTCAGCTGTTTGTTCACGTTTAAATTCACGTGAATGAGTTATGAAACAGTTTATTATTATTGTTTATTATTTACAGTTATGTCACATATATTATTGATATTCATTTACTAATATTGCTATTTTTTTAGTTTATTGAGCGCTGTTATTTATTATTTTACAAAGAATTAAATGTTACCATGTTTTTATTGAACACACCATGTAAACATTCACAGTGCAGGTGGAAAAAGTATGTGAACCCCTAGACTAATGAGATCTCCAAGAGCTAATTGGAGTGAGGTGTCAGCCAACTGGAGTCCAATCAATGAGATGAGATTGGAGGTGTTGGTTGCAGCTGCCCTGCCCTATAAAAAACACACACCAGTCCTGGGTTTGCTTTTCACAAGCATTGCCTGATGTGAATGATGCCTTGCACAAAAGAGCTCTCAAAAGACCTACGATTAAGAATTGTTGACTTGCATAAAGCTGGAAAGGGTTATAAAAGCATCTCCAAAAGCCTTGCTGTTCATCAGTCCACGATAAGACAAATTGTCTATAAATGGAGAAAGTTCAGCGCTGCTGCTACTCTCCCTAGGAGTGGGTGTCCTGTAAAGATGACTGCAAGAGCACAGCGCAGACTGCTCAATGAGGTGAAGAAGAATTCTAGAGTGTCAGCTAAAGACTTATAAAAGTCTCTGGCATATGCTAACATCCCTGTTAGCGAATCTACAATACGTAAAACACTAAACAAGAATGGATTTCATGGGAGGATACCACAGAGGAAGCCACTGTTGTTCAAAAAAAACATTGCTGCACGTTTACAGTTTGCACAAGAGCACCTGGATGTTCCACAGCAGTACTGGCAAAATATTCTGTGGACAGATGAAACCAAAGTTGAGTTGTTTGGAAGAAACACACAACACTATGTGTGGAGAAAAAGAGGCACAGCACACCAACATCAAAACCTCATCCCAACTGTGAAGTATGGTGGTGTGGGCATCATGATTTGGGGCTGCTTTGCTGTGTCAGGGCCTGGACGGATTGCTATCATCAAAGGAAAAATGAATTCCCAAGTTTATCTAGACATTTTGCAGGAGAACTTAAGGCCATCTGTCCACCAGCTGAAGCTCAACAGAAGATGGGTGTTGCAACAGGACAACGACCCAAAGCATAGAAGTAAATCAACAACAGAATGGCTTAAACAGAAGAAAATACGCCTTCTGGAGTGGCCCAGTCAGAGTCCTGACCTCAACCCGATTGAGATACTGTGGCATGACCTCAAGAAAGTGATTCACACCAGACATCCCAAGAATATTGCTGAACTGAAACAGTTCTGTAAAGAGGAATGGTCAAGAATTACTCCTGACCGTTGTGCACGTCTGATCTGCAACTACAGGAAACGTTTGGTTGAAGTTATTGCTGCCAAAGGAGGTTCAACCAGTTATTAAATCCAAGGGTTCACATACTTTTTCCACCTGCACTGTGAATGTTTACATGGTGTGTTCAATAAAAACATGGTAACATTTAATTCTTTGTGTGTTATTAGTTTAAGCAGACTGTGAGTGTCTATTGTTGTGACTTAGATGAAGATCAGATCACATTTTATGACCAATTTGTGCAGAAATCCATATCATTCCAAAAGGGTTCACATACTTTTTAATGCAACTGTATGTAATATATATATATATATATATATATATACATATTTATATATATATTTATATTTATATATATTTTTTTTTTTTACTAACACTTTTTTGGACTTTATTTCAATGTGCTCTCCATTTATAACACAGTATTCACATTTCATCGCTGTTCATTTACTTTTGGTGCTACACACTTTTTCTTAAGATTATTTATAAGTTTGGTATATTATTTACCAGTGTCAGCTACCACCCCACCACAGTGCAGAGATACATATTTTTTATTTCTTTTAGGTATGCAGCTACAGTATAATTTTTTCTCCACATGATCCATTTACATTTCTGCATCTTAAAATAACCTGAATAAACTGAAAGCCTAACAAACTCCAAAAAAGCCTACCAGCAGGTAAATGGGTTACATAGATCTACCTGCTGGTAGGTTTTTTGGAGTTTGTTAGGCAATGGAACCCATTTAACACTCTTTGTCCTCGGGGTTATGGTGTACTTTAGCATACATCCTCTTCCTTTTTGTTTTTAGATTTAGCTTTTCTACGATAAAGCTTTGTGTATTCAGATGCATTGTTTGCTTTATCTGATATTTTGGCGTGGTTGGAACAGTTGGGGTAGTGTCCTTGACCTATCTCCATTGTAAGCGCATTGAACAGTTATACTTACACTATACTGTCAAAAGTATTGTGACGCCTGCCTTTACACACACACATGAATTTCAATGGCGTCTTAGTTCATTGGGATCAATATTGCATTGGCCCACCATTTGCGGCTTCAACTCTTCTGAGAAGGCTGTCTACAAGGTTTAGGAGTATCTATGGGAATGTTTGACCATACTTCCAGAAGCGCATTTGTAAGGTCAGGTACTGATGTTGGACGAGAAGGCCTGGCTTGCAGTCTCTGCTCTAATTCATCCCAAAGGTGTTCTATCGAATTGAGGTCAGGACTCTGCAGGCCAGTCAAGTTCCTCCATCCCAAACTTGCTCATCCATGTCTTTATGGACCTTGCTTTGTGCACTGGTCCAAATTACTTGATGGAGGGGGGATTATAATGTGAGGTTGTTTTTCTGGGGTTGAGCTTGGCCCCTTATTTCCACTGAAGAGGACTTTTGAGGCATCTGCATACCAAGATATTTTGGACAATTTCATGCTCCCAACTTTGTGGGAACAGTTTGGGGACGGCCCCTTCCTGTTCCAACATGACTGCGCAGGTGTACAAAGCAAGGTCCATAAAGACATGGATAAGCAAGTTTGGGGTGAAGGAACTTGACTGGATTGCACAGAGCCCTGACCTCAACCTGAAAGAACACCTTTGGGATGAATTAGAGCGGAGAGACTGCGAGCCAGGCCTTCTCGTGCACATCAGTGCCTGACCTCACAAATGCTCTTCTGGAAGAATGGTCAAACATTCCCATAGACACACTCCTAAACCTTGTAGACAGCCTTCCCAGAAGAGTTGAAGCTGTTATAGCTGCAAAGGGTGGGCCAACTCAATATTGAACCCTACGGACTAAGACCGGGATGCAATCTTCATGTGTGTGTAAAAGACAGCTGTCCCAATACTTTTGACAATATAGTGTATATCATATCAGTATCATAATGTGAATGATTTATATTGCACATGTACTATTATTTGTTTATTTTGTATTTTCATTTTAAGTAGCATTTCTATTTTAGCACCCTCTGCTTCTGAGGAATCGGCTTATGCGAAACATGTCAAGCCTTATATGTGGAGTGGAGGGTGGTGGAGCCCTCTACTGTTTTGAGATTTGTATTTCCAATCTGACGCTACATTAATATATATACTTCCACGAATTGTGGACCACCACCCCTATTTCTAAACGGTGCTGAATGCTACTATATTTTTAAACCTAGATGTTTTTAATATAGATTTTATATCTTGTATCAATAAAGTGTGTTTTATTTTACTTTACCTGTTGAAGTTGTGCCCATAAATTCCATGAACTGCGGTTCAAATAATATATATATTTTGTGATCTAAAAATAGATGATTTTGGGATTTGGCACTGCTATATCTTTAGGGTTAATAGGCGTCCATTGTGCCTCCTAATGGTCCCTCATTCGGTCTGACTCTAATATGTAACAATACATGTGCTTTTTAGCCCCCCACCCCCACCCCTAATCTTTCAAGAGTGTGTCCCAGTGTGACATCTTAGGGCAAAACAAGCTCTACCCCTCTTAAGTGCCACAATTAGTGAAAAGCCAAATGCAGCAAACCTCTACTCTAAATTGCAAGCTCTAACGAGCAGGGCCCTCTGACTCCTCTTCAATTGTATTGTAACCGTTTGCCCTCATTTTGTAAAGCGCTGCGCAAACAGTTGGCCCATCACATTTGGCTACCCGCTGAACTGCGCGACGCCGCCATATGGGTTCCAACACTGTGGCGATCTGCGCTTGCGCAGAATTTTGTGGCCACACCCCTGAGTTCAGGTTCATGCCCCACCATCCAAGTGGACATAGAGTTAGATTATAATTATGCTGAGCGAAGCAAGGCCGTGCCCAAAGCGTTGTGAGCGGCCCTGTGGCAAAGTGGTCTTACAACAGTGTTGGAACGCATATAGCGGCGTCGCGCATGCGCACTCCAGCGGGTAGAAAAATGTGATGAGTAGCCAAGTGTGACGTGACACCTGCATAATATAGCCAGGTGCTGGACTACAGAAACATGGAGAAGGAGACCTTTTCCTCTTTTCAACCACATTACTATCACTTTCTACTGAGTTACTGATGTTATGCTGCATCATTCTACCCTGGCCAGCAGCGAAAGAGCTAAAGGCAAGCAAGCCTATAGACTTCTATGCAGAGCGCAGAGAATCCTGGGAGTTGTAGTTTGGGATGACAGCCATATAATAGGACCCATAGATTCTTTAGACTTCAAATCCCATGGAAACTGTGCAGCAGGAAGAGTGGAGAGAGGATTTTTAATTCAACTGCTCAGGGAAAATTCTTCCTTTTTGGCATTGATGAGTTAGAGAGAGAGCACCTCTTTCTGAATATTTGCCTGCCAGTGGGGATGCGAACTTGAAACTGGGAGTGAGGCCAACCGGGGGGCAGCACAGCATCGCACACATCACAGCTCTTGCACTGCTGCTGCAAGGAGACTGGAGTGTCCACTTACTCTGCTTCCCATTCCTGATCATTGGAGGCTTTTGGGGAGAAACTGAGGGGCCCCCTTCTACAGGGCGCGTTCACAGCAATGTCCTAGGAACTGGTAAGAGGGCTATTTCGCCAATTATTGACACTGCTAGCAGAGACTAAGCCACTGAGATCAGGAAACCAAATGCCCCTAGACCACATCACATCTATACCAGCCCTATACAATATATTATTTTATTTATAATATTATTATACACTATATTAAGTTTGCCTTTACTAACTGGTTTGATGTTTTCTTGGACATGGTATTATTGCAGGTTTTCTGTCGTACTGCATGCTTTGTAGGCTCAACCTAGTGTGACAGAGGGTCTGAAGTTCTTATGGAGGACCTATCTTTTCCAGCAGCTCCTACGGGGGGAAGTGCTACAATAATAATAAATATGTAGGCTGTGTTATCTTCTGAAAGTAATTGTTTCTTGGCTGTCTTGATGATCCTTTGACTTAAACATCTTCTAAGATGCTGCTCTAGAACAATTATGAAGAACAAGAGTTTATTCCCTATAATTTTTATTGTCCGTTTTTTAAGATATGTACTAGACCAAGTTTGTGGCTGAAGGTATTTAAATCAGAAACCTGTAACCATTTTCAGCAATCATGTTTCAATATCTGTAAACCACTGCAGTTGGGAATGTTGAGATACTACACAACTTGTACAACGCACCAAGTTTTGTGCATTATGCTGGCCTATAGCTGCTAAGGGACAACATCCCTGACAATGGTTCTTACCTTCTTTAGCAAAGTGAATGAAGTATTTTCTTATCAACTTCTGAAAGTCACGATCTGCTTCTGTGATCTTTCCAAGTGAATAATCCAGAGTTCCAAAAAATCCCAGAGTATCCAGCATATGAAAGGAGAACCAGCTCTCATAGGAGAAAAGGTTATTGACTTTAACTGGGCGGGATGGATTGTAGATGACCTGATAGCGGTAGACTGGGCTGGACAAAGCAGCTGCAATTACAGAGCAATGAATGGTCATTTGTTACATAGAGCAGTTACTTTACTGGGGGGGAAACTACATGTTTCCTCTATAGAATCTATACTTTTAAATGTCGCTTTCATTTTAAAAACTTTTTTTTTTTTAATTTTAAAAACTAGAGTTACACAAATGCAGTCAGATAGACCTTGCGACAAGGAGTGAGGAATAATGTAGCTAGTCCTGCAAGGTCTCCATGGTGGTCGGCTACATTATTCCTCACTCCTTGTCAGCATATCTCACTATGCTATCACAGTGGAGGACTTGGATTGCTTTCCATGTCAGCCGTTCCATCTTGTCCTGTTTGCACTGTTGGGTCTTTTGAATCCCACACCTACAGTTCCAGGATCAGACATTTCCAAGCAACCACCATTAGGTCATGAGAATGTGATGTCTTGCACTGACTTGCAGATTTACAATTGTGTGTGCATCAACACCTGAGGAAGTGATGTCATGTCACGAAACGCATCGGATTACGTAGCTGCAAGTTCACACCTATTATTGATTGATCTTTGCAACACTGTACCTGGCTACGGAATTAATCGGTATATATTGACCAATCTGCTTGACTATATGGCATTATGTTACTGTTGATCTGTTGACATTGTATTTACCAATAAATCTTTACCTTGTTTATTTTACAATTGAGTATGTTGCGCCTCATATAAAGTCTCACAGGAAATTCATTTTCTGTTGTCCCTGAACTTGTTCTGAAGTCAAGTGGGCATCCCATCATTTCCAATCTCTATCCAAGTTATTACCCCCAATAAATAACAAAAACAAAGTCACGGACTGTTCTCTGACTGAGTGCCTGGGGAAATTCTGTGTGCCTGGCTGTGCAGAGTGGGGGAGCCCTGTTTACTTGTGGCTCCTTAGGGGGTGCGCTACACTAGTCTTACTTCCACTATCTTGCTACAGCAGTTGTGCAGGGAGTCTAAATAGGATTCTGTGCTCTCAGTAACCATTACTCAGTAAGGCCCCTTTCACACTGGAGGCGTTTTTCATGCGCTAAAGGGCTAAAAATTTCACCCGTAAAGTGCCTGAAAAATGCCTCCCCTGCAGCCCCAGTGTGAGAGCACGAGTGCTTTCACACTGGGGCGCTGCGCTGGCAGGGCGTTAAAAAAAGTCCTGCAAGTAGTGTCTTTGGGGCGCCGCCCCTGCCCATTGACATTAATGGGCACTGCTGCCGAAGCACCTGCAAAGCGCTTCGGCAGCGGCGCAATTAACTCTTTCTTCAGCCACTAACGGGGGTTAAAAGCACCCCGCTAGCGGTCGAATAGTACCGCTAAAACAACGGTAAACCGCCGCTAAAACTCGCGCCGTTTTACAGTTGTTGCGGCCCGCGGCTCAGTGTGAAAGGATTCTGACAGTAACTGGTTGGACACACCCCTTGTTCTTCCTCTGCAATACAAGTCTGTGTAAAAAAAACTTACGGTATATGGGCAAAGCACAGGTTTGTGCTGATTTTTTTTTTTTTCCCTTTTTGTAAGCTGAGATGTAATGAAATCCCAGAGAGAAGGTATACATGTACCTGCTGCTTGTTTGGCCAGCTCATTGTTGGGACATGAGGCTCTCAGGTCAGACACCATTGTCATGTAGGTCTTCTCCACACATCGCTTAGGTTGGGTACAGAACTCTGAAGTGGGATAGAGAGCCAGAGCCTCGTCTGCCAGACTTCCCCCAAATGTGTTCAGACGTACTGGAGAAGAACATTGCACAAATCATTCTTTTATATATATGACTAAAGATTCATAAAATGTTCCCACTTCAGTCAGTGGGAGAACACTCACATTTGACAAACCAGCGGTAATCCTCTTCAGTCCACTTGGACAGGTTGGCAAAAACTGGCCTGTGGAGGAACATTGGAACATAAGATGCAGAGCATGTAGCCACAGCAGAAAATTGTATTTGGCATGAGACAGTAGAACACCCCATCTCTCCTACCCACTCTACCTATTTTGCTTTATGGTAGACGGACAGGGTGAATTGGAGAGCAGCTTGCTTCAGTCAGCCTCCAGACAGGAATGGAATTCTCCTTAAGGGGAAATTCATTTTTTCCCCAAAAAAATGACAAGCTGAATTAACTCCAAATATCCCGGGCCTCCACTATGGACCCTACAAGCACTTATTGGTTAGCGTGACTGCATTGACCAATGGGAAGGGCTTCCATCTTCTGGAGCGCCTTACCATAATAAGCCCAAGATCTGCCATTTTTAACCAAATAAGGTACTACAAAGCACAGTGTAGTGGGAGTTAAAATAGGAAGCAGTTGTGAGGGCCTGAAAGAAAGTCCAGCCTTGACTCAAAGCAGTGTAAAGTGAAAGCATATTTTATAATCAGCAGCTACTGAAAAGGAAGTGAATGGCATCCTCTGTGAACTGTGTATGTTATGTGGCATTTCCACATTAAACTTTCACAGAATGTGTACAGTCTGTTTCATTATGGTTCTTGGGTTAAGGTGTCCATTGGATAAATGTCAGTAGAAATGAAAGATATAGAAGAAGCATAGGACTTTAATTGTTGCCAACTGTAACCCTGCACAACCCAATTAGCGTGGCACCACACCCATAAACAATATTCAGAAACTAAAAAATATAGAAAGCGCATGGGACTTTAACGGTTGCGAACTGTAATCCCCAAACTATTTGGCATGTCTGATAAGTTATTTAGACACTGATAATTGTCCCAGATTTTCAAAGCTGACCAAAGTCTACTAACAGTCCACCAGCCTGGTTTAATGAACTTGTGCAGGGCAAAGTAATAAGGTCTGCTTTATACTTTTTCCTTTTAACCTCACCCTGTTCCATTTAGCTGCCTGGAGTGAGGAAAAGTCCTGTGTACCCTAAGCTCCAAGTCACAACTCAGAACTTGCACAGGGCTAAGGACTCCCTCCCTGTCCACATGTGACAGCACTGAGTCCTAAGCAGCCAATAGCCAACCACCAGTGCTGTCAAGTGGGGGGGGAGGGGTTGAGTCTGGTGTGCTCTTCTGGCTGTGTTGCATTCTGATGGGCAATTGATAACATTAAATTGAGATTGAAGAGAAATACTCTTGCGTACAAAATGTGCATGCACCAATTCAGGGAGTTAATGTTTTGAAAATTGGCATACATACGCACAAAGGTACATTGCTGAGGTTTGCCTCCTAGGCCAAAGGAACCCAATCCTCTCTTAGACCTTGTCACTAAATTATAGAGATAGTAATTGTCTTACCCATACTCCGCTTCTTGGAGGGCGGTACCGATCATATATGGTACATCAGTATAGCCCTCTTTCTTCTCCTTCCATACATCCAGTGGGGCAAATGGCACCACATATCCATCCACTACAGCCAATGGGCCAATAAATTTTCCTTTTTGTGGCAAGTCACACAGGTCTTCTGCTGCCCATTCTGGGTATTCTGCCCAAGGGCTGGACTAGACATAACACAGGCAACAATATATAACTCAAAAGGCTACAATACGAATAATGAGCTGTTTTATCTGAGATTAAACCCTCAATGTCTATGTTCTAGGTGTATGTTGATTGTATTATTCTGAAAAGTACACCTTTGCACTACATACATTAGAAAAGGCTAGGTTAGAGAAATTCTTCAGGATTAGCTGAAATTACCATTTATTAATCAGAAAAACATATCAATAACACTGCTAACTATAAAAAGCAAAAAAAAAGAGATGATCCACTTCATGCTCAAAGTTTGTGGACACTCAACCATAACATCGAGGAGCAATAACAAATTGCCCATCTTCGGGTGTTGGGTGCTGATGTTGAATGAGAAGACCTGTCTCACAATCAGTATTCCAATTCATCCCAAAGGTGTTAAATAATGAGGTCATGGCTCTGTGAAGGTCACTGCTGACCCTACAAACCAAGCTCAACAAACTGGGGTTGATTTACTAAAACTGGGGAGTGCAAAATTTGTTGCAGCTGTGCATGGTAGCCAATAAGCGTCTATAAGCTTTGACAAAAAATCCTGGAAGCTGACTGGATTTTTATACAGAGCTGCTCAAGATTTTGCATTCTCCAGCTTTAGTAAATCAACCCCATCATGTCTTTATGGACTATGTGCATAGTCATGCTGGAATAGACAATGATCTTACATAAATTTTGCAACAAGGTTAGAAGCGCACATTCTAAATGTATTTTTAAGTTGTAGTATTACTTTTTTTACTTACACTGGGGGAGGGGGTCTACTAATGTTTTGCCATATTGTAGGTGTGATGATTAGATGTCCAGAAACGTTTTGGCAATATGGTATATGTCATCAATTTAAATAACAGGCCATTATACTTGGGACAATGGTATAAATGGAATTTAAAAAAATGAAGCCTTTTCTGCCTATTGACCGTGGGTGCCACTTACATTTTTTTTTCTCAAAGAAGTTTATTAGAAAACAAATCAAAGAAAAACTTTACAGCTCACAATTAAACATCAGTGTCTGTCATACATTCCAATTACAATTACAGAGAGTACATTAGCACGGTGAACTCAACAACAAATACCACCTCACATTATGTAATTCAGTTAGTTCCTCTCCAGATACCAATTATTATATGCATATCCTCTTAATATCCTGGACTCTACTAAGCAGGGGTGTTCACCCTCCCTCCAAGGGCACCCCCCGTCCACCCGACAATACTGTTTAATTCAACAGTCCATCCAGTATGAGAGCTACAGGGGAGAGGCCTGGGGTATCCAGCCAGGGTGTCCAAAGTTTGTCGAACTTTCCAGGGCGTCCCCTATGTTGGAAGATGTATTTCTCTAACCATATGGTGTCTCCCATCTGAGCAATCCATTCCTTCAACATTGGAGGTTCAACCACCTTCCAACGTCTAAGGATCAGCTTGCGGGCTTGAAACAGGGCCCTGGCTATGGCCTGTTTGGAGTTGTCATCCATAGGGATGTCATCCATTATCACCAATATACATGGTCTCGGGTCTATTGGTATAATAACCTGGAAGACTCTGCTAATGGTGGATAAAACTCCTGTCCAGAACAAATAAAGCTTTGGGCACCGCCATAGCAAATGTATTAGGTCCCTGTGGTCTTTCAGGCACCTGGGGCAATTAGAGTCCAGTCTCACTCCCATCCTGTACAATCTAGCGGGTGTATAATGTACTCTAATTCCCCGTACACACGGTCGGATTTTCCTACGTAAAAAGGTTCGATGGGACCTTGTTGTCGGAAATTCCGACCATGTGTAGGCTCCATCACACATTTTCCATAGGCACTTCCATCACACAAAATTTGAGATCTGGATCTCAAATTTTCCGACAACAAAATCAGTTGTCGGAAATTCTGATCGTGTGTACACAATTCCGACGCACAAAGTTCCACGCATGCTTGGAATCAAGCAGAAGAGCCGCCCTGCTATTGAACCTCATTTTTCTCAGCTCGTCATACGTGTTGTACGTCACCGCGTTCTTGACGTTTGGAATTTCCGACCAACTTTGTGTGACCGTGTGTATGCAAGACAGGTTTGAGCCAACATCCGTCAGAAAAAATCCATGGATTTTGTTGTCGGAATGTCTGATCAATGACCGATCGTGTGTACAGGGCATAAGGGTTATGTACAGCTGGGACAGGCGTTGAGCTACATTCCGGGAGCAGATTTGTACCGCCTGGAGTGCCTCCTCCCACTGTTTCTCCACAAATGTTCCTACATCCCTCTCCCACTTGCTCAACGCTCCTAGGGGGAACCCTTCCAGGTAGATATGGAGACTCATGGAGTAGCATCTGGAGATAAAGCCCTTAAACTGGGACACCTCAGTCAAATAATGGAATATCGGGGTCAGAGAGAGAACCCACGGGGCCCCGCTGGTCTGCGCTGCCACCGCATGTTGCAGCTGCATATTGTAGAAAAACATTGATTGCGGGAGGTGAAATTGCACCCTCAACGCAGGAATCTGTCTTCCTGCATTAAAAATATGTTGCAGGTGCATGACCCCACGTCATCTCCACTGAGCCCCGCACTCCAATGATTGCAACTCCTCGTAATATCCATTGGCCCATATTAGGCTGCAGCCGGTAAAGCCATCCACCGCCTGTTGCCTAAGTTGTTCCATACTTTTTGCATAAGGATGCATGTTGGGAATCGTTTGTTAGATTTAGCATATGCCAAGGCTTCCAAACCCGTAGGTACATCGTCAGATCCAGTGGCATAGCACATAAGGGCTCTAATGGGGTCAGAGTGTGGCTACCCGTCCCCTGTTCCTGGGTCCTCTGGCATGGCCCGGGCAATATGCTGCGACTGAGCCGTTAAGTAATATATCCAGGGGTTAGGGAGTGCAAGACCCCCCGCATCCTTGGACTTCTGTAATTGTTCTAGTTTTATCCGTGGGGTTTGTCTAGCCATATAAAGGCCCTAAAAATGGAGTTAATGATTCGGAACATTTTAAGAGGGATCACCACCGGTGTGTTATGTAAAATATAGAGGAGCTGGGGCATAAAAATCATTTTTATCAGATTAACCCTCCATACTAGGGACATCTTAAGGCGAGACCAAATTTTGGCTCTATCACGGATCCTATTTAATAGCGGGGACAGATTGAGGGAGATAAACTCATGTGGTTCTGAAGTGATCTGAACACCTATGTATTTGAAGCAGGTAGTTACCGGCACCCTGTGAATCGTTTGCACCCTGCTGGAGTTACGTCCAGCAGCAGGAGTGAGGATTTGGTCCAGTTGATTACAAGTCCTGAATATATCCCAAACCGTTCAATCTCTGCCATGGCTTCCTTCAGGGAGTCAGCTGTGTCTCCCAGAAGTAGCAGGGTGTCGTCCGCATACAGCATTAGTTTCTCTTGGATCTCTCCATGTTGGAATCCCCAGATTCCCTGGTTGGCTCTAATTAAGGCTGCCATGGGCTCAGTGGCGATGGCAAAGAGGAGAGGGGACAGTGGGCAGCCCTGACGAGTGTCCCTATGTAGGGGGAATGGCAAAGAGATGTGTCCCGCCTCTCGGATGACCGCCCGTGGTGAGCAGTACAGCAGTTGTACCCAGGATAAAAACCCCTCGCCAAAGCCAAATTTGCCCATGACCGCCCATAGGTACTTCCATTCTATGCTGTCGAAGGACTTATGGGCATCCAATGACAGCAGAGCGCTATCCTCTACATTATCTGATTGTGTTTGTATATTTAGGAAAAGTCTGCGGAGGTTTATGGCCGTGGATTTTTGGGGCATAAATCCTGACTGGTCCGAGTGGATGATAGAGGAGATAACCCTATTAAGTTGTAGGGCCAAAACCTTGTCAAGGATTTTAATATCGATCTGCAAGAGGGAAATTGGTCTGTACGAACTCAGATCTAATGGGTCTTTACCCGGTTTTAGAATAAGGACAATGTTGGCTTTGGTCATGGAGTCAGGCAAGCATTGACATTTCCTAGCTTAATTAAGGACCTTTAATAGACAAGGTAGGATAAGTCCTTCCATTGGGAGGCCGTCATCCCCGGGGCCTTCAAATTAGGGAAGAGGCCAAGCGCCTCTTGTAGTTCCTCCAATTTAATAGGGGAGTCCAGGAGCACCCTCTGAGTGACCGAAAGACCAGATAGCTCAATTCCCCGCAGATAATCCTGCAGGTCATCGGTCGATTAACTAGCCTGGGACCTATACAGATCAGAATAGAATTTCACCAGTTCCTGCATAATGTGGGTGGGGGTGCTCGCCGACTTCCCCCCCTCGATGCGCAAGGCTCCGATGGATGGGGAGGTCTGGGAAGCCTTCACTATTTTTGCAAGCAGGCGGCCCGTTTGCTCCCCCTCCTCATAAAAAGCCAGTCTATTAAAAAATCTTTTTCTGTCTGCTGCTGCCCCAGTGATCCGATCGACCACCTCCTGAGCAGCCATCCACGCCTCCCTGGCTGCATCAGAGGGGTCGGCTATAAATTCTGCTTCCTACCGGCTCACCGTCTGCTCTGCCTGGTCCTTTTGAGCATTTGTTTTGGATTTAATGTCTGTGACCTCAGTGATCAAAATACCTCTGAGAAACGCTTTAAACGCCTCCCAGGTTAACCTCAAATCAAGATGATCCTCATGGCGCTGCCAGAACCCAGAGATATCAGCCGTTATCCATTCATGGGAGGGGAATAAGTTTAGCCAAAATGCATTGAGTTTCCACAGCGCTCTAGGGTGACACTTACTTGAAGGATCTTGGTTACATTCAGCTGCCTCAAACACTCAGCATCTTTGCAGCCTGTTTTCTTCAGGAAGACCAGGTTGTCCTTTTCTGCCTCCGCCATGGTGGCTTTAAACACAGAGGATCCACTAATATCAATGGCACGATGAAAAAGGCCCTTGGCCAATGGAGACGTCATCATAGTCCAGACCGAAGTCCCTCCTTCATTATTAAGAGTTTTTATATGAGGATGGTCAAAATCAAAACATAACTATGGAACATTATGGTATCTGCTTTACTATAAGAAATAATGTATTTATTATAATAATACAATGTCCAAGTTTAAAGGACCATTGTCTCTAGATGCTTTTTTTTTTGTAACAAAGCTCCTACCAAATATGCACAAAATATTATAAAAATGTCTACAACTCAACATAACTTAAAATGTTTAAATGATACATGACAGCATTGTATCGCAGTGGTTAGCATTGTGGCCCTATAGTACTGAGGCCCAGAGTTTAATTTCCATGAGGTGCCATAGATTTACCCCGCTTTTTTTTTTTTTTTCCCTTGTTATATTTGTTTTCACCCACAATCCAAAATAAAGGAGGGGGAGGGGGACTGGCTTCTGATTGCATAGGGCTCCATGTATGTATGTATGTATGTATGTGTTTGTATGACATAGAGGGACATGTGATTGTAAGCTCCTCGGATACAGAATCTAAAAAAATAAAAAAGCACAAAGTTGTTCATTATGGTAATGATCTATTATTGCAACACTATTCTCACCTGAGCTTTGGCCATAAATCGTCACCTTGTTTGGGTCACCACCAAAATATTGGATGTTCTTCTGAACCCATCTTAGGGCAACCACCTGATCCATGAATCCATAATTTCCTGCAAGTCAGTGGTTGAGAAAAAGATTATTCTCATTTGCCTAAAGTTAAACTCAAGATACAGAAAAATACTAATGAAAGCAGTTACAAGTATTTTTAAATTCACCTAATTTCAGTACCTCTATTTCACTTACTATCCAGGGCCATTTTTAAGGCAGGGCAAAAGGGGCAGCTGCCCAGGGCCCTGTCATTGTTGTGGGGCCCAAAGCAGCGGCCTCATACTTGCCAACTATCCTGGTTTAAATTCCCTCGTACCTTGAGGTTTTAGTCCCGTGCTGTGTCCCAATATCTCAGTGTGAAGTGCTGCTACTAATGCTGCCCAGCTCTGCCCTTTTGTTGTGTACAGATGACTCACCTGCAGACCCTGTGTTTACATGTAAATTACCGGCATTCATATGAAAATAGCGGCAGCATTCATATGTAAATAGCGGCAGCCGGTGGCATTGATATGTATATCATGCCCCCCTGAGGTCATATCCACAGTAATCTCTAGCAGCCAATCAACAAGCAGAAATCATGTGCTGTAACCTCTAGCAACTAATCAGTGAGCCGTAATGTGTGCTGTAACCTCTAGCAACCAGTCAGTGAGCGGTAATGATACACTGTAACCTCTGGCAACCGATCGCAATCACTGCCTGATCTGATTCAGTAAACTGATAATGAGTCCAGCTGCTATTTATTGTATGTCTCAGAGCAGGTGGAGAGAGAAACTGCATGGGGGGGCCCCAGGAAAAGTTTTGCCCAGGGTCCAATCAATATTAAAGACGGCCTTGTTACTATCATAGGCTGCTAGTACACCCCTGCAAAGCAGCACTCAAACTTGGAGAGGGAAGAGCTGCGCTGGAAGTCAATCATGTTTGCTTAGTACACACACGACAACAAAGAACATGTTGATCGGAGGAGCTAAAGTGAGAAAAGGGATGAGCTCATCAGTAACCTGATGCTCTATCACTCACTGTCCATTCAAAATGGGGCTTGGAGGTGACCAAACTGTATTGCAGAAGGTGTTAGATGGACAGCAATTCATATCCTTTGGCAGGTACAACATCTGCCGTAAATGTATTTCAACTAGGCAATAAAGTACAGTATATAAATAATGACCGTCTATGGCATAATTTAGAGAAAAAAACATAACATACAAACCTATACAAATGCTGAGGTAGGATGAGGTAAAGTGACTTAGTGACTTCATTGAAGCCCAGTTATTTATTTGCTTCAGTCTTTGAAAGGCTGAGTGTGCAATTAAGAAGGGTAGCACGACATACAGTATCTCACACGAGTGAGTACACCCCTCACATTTTTGTAAATATTTTATTATATCTTTTCATGTGACAACTCTGAAGAAATTACACTTTGCTACAAAGTAGTGAGTGTACAGCTTGTATAACAGTGTAAATTTGCTGTCTCCTCAAAATAACTCTACACACAGCCATTAATGTCTAAACCACTGGCAACAAAAGTGAGTACACCCCTAAGAGAAAATATCCAATTTGGGCCCAAAGTATCAATATTTTTGGCCACCATTATTTTCCAGCACGGCTTTAACCACCTTGGGCATGAGGTTCACCAGAGCTTCACAGGTTGCCACTGGAGTCCTCTTCCACTCCTCCAAGACGACATCACGGAGCTGGTGGATGTTAGAGACCTTGCGCTCCTCCACCTTCCGTTTGAGGATGCCCCACATATGCTCAATAGGGTTAAGGCTGGAGACATGCTTGGCCAGTCCATCACCTTTACCCTCAGCTTCTTTAGCAAGGTCGTGGTCATCTTAGAGGTGTGTTTGGGGTCCTTCTCATGTTGGAATACTGCCCTGCGGCCCAGTCTCCGAAGGGAGGGGATCATGCTCTGCTTCAGTATGTCACAGTACATGTTGGCATTCATGGTTCCCTCAATAAACTGTAGCTCCCCAATGCTGGCAGCACTCATGCAGCCCCAGACCACGACACTCCCACTACCATGCTTGACTGTAGGCAAGACACACTTGTCTTTTGTACTCCTCACCTGCAGTGGTATTTCCAGCTTTCATATTTAGGGGGGGCACATGGGGGGACAGGGACAAAAGTAGGGGGGCAACTATAAAATGCAATTATATATATATGTAGCGCTGGTAGATTTTTTAATCTACCGCTTATGTGTAAATTTAGTGGGTCATCTGTTCTGTACATAGTTCAGATTTAATCTATTGTTAAATTAGCCTCTGTTCCAGCTTTGGCTGTGTTGCGTGCAGTTCCACATTGTTGCCTGTGGGTGTCGTTGTCACCATAGGTCGGTGTTGGAAAGCAACAAGCTGAAGTATATGGAGTGCCCGTCTTTCTCAGAGACAATTCAGCAGAGGCGGTCCTCTGTGATGCATTCTAGGAGAGGGTATTTATGGGACAGATGCCATGCGCTAGAGAGAGTTCTACCTCGTTGCCCTCCGGGCTGGAGGGCTGCGTTGCTGCAGCCGTGCAAGTAGGCCCAGAAGCCTGTCTGGGGCCTACTACTGCTGGGATGGTCCTGTGCTGTCTGTCCTGCAGGAAGAAGCCGGACAATTGAGAAGACCCAGGGGAGGACCCATCTTAGAAGGGACTATGCGGAAGGCTGGTCTTAAGAGGGGCCTGGTGACTCGATTAGAGGACGCATCTTAATCTAATCTACTGCACAAGTACTGCCGGGTCGGCTTAAAGGTTCTGGTACTGTGTTGCTGTTCATAAGAAACCTACTACATCCTGTGGCAGAGGATCGTACAGTTTTGTTCTACTCAAGTCTGTGGCAGAGACTTTTTGTTCGTGCTGCGCTCCGGCTGCTAGGTTAGTGAGAGAGACCTATCCGGGCGGGCAAAGATTTAATCCTGGACTGAAGATACATTCGTCTTCAGGATTTCAATTCCTTAGTGCTACACCAAGAAAAGGTATTTGAACTTTCCTGCAACTCTTCTTCTACCTCTTTCCTGCTCCTTCTTCCAGTTATATCCCATTAAAGCATTGGAAAAGTACTAAAGTGACTGGTGCCTACATTGTCAGATAATAAGCTCAACGTGGACTCTAAGTCTGGTATTGGTGAAACTACAGGTAAAATGGTGACGGTAACAGCCCGATTTAAATCAGCAGCTCCAGAGTTATTGCGCTATATATATATATATATATATATATATATATCCTGGGGCCCATATATATCCTGGGGCCCTTTACTACGATCCCACAACGGCCCTTTCACATGTTCTGCAGTGAGCTCCCTTCCTACTGTATTGCCCCCCCCCCAGGGTGACAGAAACAAGAGATAGATGTCACCAGCATACCAAGAAAATATAAGGGTTGCAAAGGTTGTCTTGCCACCGGGCCCTGGTGTTCTGCCACTGAGGGGTTTCCCAGCCTCCTCTTGCTGTCCTGCCCCTGCTATTGACTGCTCTGGTCTGGCATCTCTTTGAATTTACAGGCTGGTTCTCCTGTCCTAAGGACGGGAGAAATTCGTCTGTTTTTTCAGTAACTGAGAGTCCTGGTGGAGTCCTTCCTGCAACTTGCTCTTCTCCCTGCCAATGAAGATGCAGGGGAAGGAGCAGATCGGGCGGCCGTGGTTGTGTGAGCGCTCGCATTATGCAGTGTCAGCGAGCAGAGGGAGGGGGGAGGAATCACCCGCAGGAGTTGACTGAGGACGCTCTCCCTCTTAGACATTGCCTTTTTGTAAAAAAAAAATAATAATTTTTTTTTAATTGGGGGGGGGGGGGTGGGGGGCACATGGTGGGGCACAGCATAATGTTGGGGGGTCAGGGCCCCCTCTGGCCCCCCCTAGGGACGCCATTGCACACCTGGTTGCCGCCACACACGCTAGACACCATCTGAACCAAATAAGTTTATCTTGGTCTCATCAGACCACAGGACATGGTTTTAGTAATCCATGTCCTTAGTCTGCTTGTCTTCAGCAAACTGCGGACTTTCTTGTGCATCATCTTTAGAAGAGGCTTCCTTCTGGGATGGCAGCCATGCAGACCAATTTGATGCAGTGTGCGGAATGTGGTCTAAGCATTGACACGCTGACCCCCCACCCCTTCAATCTCTGCAGCACTCATACATCTATTTCCCAAAGACAACGTCTGGATATGACGCTGAGCATGTGCACTCAACTTCTTTGGTCGACCATGGCGAGGCCTGTTCTGAGTGGAACCTGTCCTGTTAAACCGCTGTATGGTCTTGGCCACCGTGCTGCAGCTCAGTTTCAGGGTCTTGGCAATCTTATTGCCTAGGCCATCTTTACGTAGAGCAACAATTCTTTTTTTCAGATCTTCAGAGAGTTCTTTGCCATGAGGTGCCATGTTGAACTTCCAGTGATCAGTATGAGAGAGTGAGAGCGATAACACCAAATTTAACACACCTACTCCCCATCCACACCTGAGAACTTGTAACACTAACGAGTCACATGCAATCTGGGAGGGCAATGGCTAATTGGGCCCAGTTTGGACATTTTCACTTAGGGGTGTACTCACTTTTGTTGCCAGTGGTTTAGACATTTAATGGCTGTGTGTTGAATTAATTTGAGGGGACAGCAAATTTACACTGTTGTACAAGCTGTACACTCACTACTTTACATTGTAGCAAAGTGTAATTTCTTCAGTGTTGTCACATGAAAAGATATGATAAAATATTTACAAAAATGTATAATATATATATAAATATAAAATGCTGTATTTAAATTTGTGTGCACCACAACAACCAGTTACACCACTGGAACCAGACTAGATCTTAGGAGTTGTTGCCTGCTTGGAATCCTTTGTGCTTAATGTATTATGAGTAAATATTTTTATATATGTAAAGCCATTTTGTGTTAATTTTAAATTGGGCAATAGTCTTGGTGACCATTACACTGGAACTAAAAGGGCAAAAAGCTAACATTTTGGATTGCCAGCAGAAAAGGAACAGAGGGGAAATCATCCAAAGAGGATACTTGTTCTGGTGGCCCTGTTGACAGCCAAGGGTTCCCTTACTTTGAAGGGATTTCTTCTCCCTGCCTGTTTGGCAGATGGCAAAAGACTCTATTCAGCATGGGGGGGAAAGAAATGTGCTGTACACATGCCATGACCATAGAATAGAATTATACCCCTTTTCGGGTTCGGTGAGCAGAACTGATGCCAAACCTGACCCATTCAAGTGAATGGGACAGCACCACAACCACCCTGCAACTTCGTGTAATGCACTTGGTAGCAGCCAGGTGGTGTGGACCTTGTAGAGTCAAAACAGGTAGTGAGGAGGTGACATACCACCTCTCAACTGCTTGTCAACTACCCTCTCAAAAACTATCCACCACAAATTGCTTTTCAGAGAAGAGGTAAAGGCTGCCACAAGGGCACCCTAAAAGATGGCTCCCTTGGCCATGCAATACAAGGTGCCCCTTTAACATTCACATACAATTTGTTCTATTTAATTTATTTTAACAGATAATTACTAATTTCCAGAGAAAAAAAAAAACTTTTGTTTTGATGGTGTCAACTAAGGGAATTTCCTTTACTATGGAGAGATTTCATCTTACTTTCCATTATGTCTGTAGCCAAGCAATGAATGTAAATCTTCCCAATAGGATATGATAGCAAAAAAAATTGAGTGGTGTTTTAAATTCTAGACCCATAAACAAAAATTGTTATACAGTAAAACCTTGGATTGCAAGCCTAATTTGTTCCGGAAACGTGCTTGTAACACAAAGCACTTGTATATCAATGCGAATTTCCCCATAAGAAATAATTGAAAATGATAGCAATGTAAAAATGTCCATCTACAAATGGCAGCCTCCACAAGGGGATTAGAAGCAAAATCCACATAGACCATCCACTGCACCGCCTGCTCTCACCGCTGTCAGGCTGCAATCGTGACCGGGAAGATTACCCTGCAATAGAGCGATTTGAAAGTGAGGCTTGAAGCACCCGTGGAGTGGAAGGGATGACCTCGATGGTGGTGGCGATGCGGAGGACGGTCTATGTGGACAGCTTTACCATGGATGCCTGCATACTTAGATGTGCCTGTTTTAATCATCAATCAAGTGAGTTGCTAAATGTTGTGCCTTCATTAAATATAACCATATTGCTACACTTAGAGGCACCTCTCTTCTCTTTTATACTCATTTGTGACGTGATGTTACTCGTATATCAAGACATCACTCGTTTATCAAATTAAAATTTATAAAAAAGTGTTGCTAGTCTTGTAAAACACTGGCAGACCAAGGTTTTACTGTATATTGAAACTTACTAGTCTTCAGATAGCATTTTTTCAGCCTCTTGTTTTCTTTTATTGCCAACTGGTAGTCCTAAAAATAAAAGCCTTCCTGTCTCTTCATGTTTACGTTTTTTCTCCACTATATCTATGGAGGGAGCCATGGTTGTCACACAGGCTGGACCTCAAACGTGTCTGCCTTTGTTCATCGCAATTACTATACATGGTGGATTGATGGGGCTAGTAGATTACACAATAACTTTAATGTTCTTTGTGTTTTTTTTTCAGCTCACACAAAGTGACAAAGGCGCTGCTTTTCTGGTACAATGAACAGGTATTTTCTGTATTTGCTGAACCTGTTCTGAGCCTGAACAAGTAAATCTAATTTAGCCAGGACATCTAAGGACTGGTAAGCTGCAGTATATTTAAATGTTTGCTTTTGGGTTTAGATATGCTTTAACCCTTCCCTTGTCTGTCCGAAAGTTTTAAAAAATGACTTGATATACTTAGTCTTTTTAAAAAACACAATCTCTGGTGCATATTGCCCAAGCCTCTCCTAAAGCCCCTAGAATTATCTGTGCAAAAACTGAAATGTCTAGTCAACGGCTTGGCAACCATCACTCAGGGGTCTGTGGACTATTAGAGCTAGACTTCCCTAAACAATGTTCTAGGGCAATACATAGCAAAGTACAGTTTAGACTGGAACCAACAGAATCTAGTGTGTTCTGGAAGATCTACTGATGTAGATATTTTAGAGAAAATTGCATACCTACTATAAGCCGGCACCATGCATTAAAACTGATAGCTGCACAATAACTGCACCTTATACTGGCAGGAGGCACTCTTATATGACAGGAAAAGGCATTGGGCAAATATTAACTAATAATGATTAAAGGGAAGATAGAGAAAATAGATCTGTACATGTGCTGTGTTGCAGTTACCAGAGGTGTTGGTAGGTGATCCTTCTCGGAGTTCAGCCAAAGCTAGGAATCCAAAAGCATTAAGACGGTAGTTGAAGCTGACATGGACGATATGGCTGTCCCTTACTAGATCCTCATTGGGACAATAGCCAGGTTCTGCGCCACTGGCAATTAAAAGGTAGCCTCCGTGGATCCAAACCATGACTGGAAGTTTGGCTTCACGATTCAGTGATGGTGTCCACACATTGACATACAGGCAATCTTCTGAGCCCATCACTGTGCCTGTCTCACTCAAAGGCCTCACTTGGGCACACATGGACTTGAACTCTGTGGCAATGAGAGTGTCATTCAAGCAGGGGAGCCCCACAGGAGGCCTCCAACGCAATGGCCCAGTGGGGGGACTGGCATAAGGAATCCCTTTAAACATATAAACATGATCACAGTGATGACCACGAACCTTTCCACATGATGTTGATACATCTACCAGTGTACATCCTGAATTTCCCAACAGGTAGGCAAAACCAGCTGCCAGCAAACACAGCAGTATAATCCCAACACCTATAGCAGCCATGGTTTTGAAGGATTGGAAGCTGCAGGAAGTGTCAGCAGTGTCATAGTCCTTCTCCAAAAAGGTTTCTTCTTCTTCCCCCTCAGAGTCCACCAAGTGCCTAAATTCGGAATGTAAACCTTGCACTCCTCGAGTATTCCTATGGTTGTCAAGAAAACGGAGAAACATCTTAATACTTCCAGTAGCCTACAAGGATGGCTATAACTGCTAGGTGAAGTTAGGATACCTTACGCTGACTATGGATGGGAGTTTGTCTGAGACTAGCAAAATTAATACTATCCTAATGAATTTTATCATTACAATTAAGTGACATAAATCTCTTTTGAAAATGTTTCCAAATTTTTCACATCACAATCATTGACACTAATTATTTAAAGAAACCATGGTGGTTAAACACCTTATGAAGAAAATAATTTTTCCAGTTATTTTTCTTTTTCTCTTGTTCAAAACAATCAATGACCTGTCTATGAGCAACTATTATGAGATTCTATTGCCAGACCATCCACTTCAACAAAAATCTTCCCATAAGATTATATGAACATTTTAACATTTTTATAGTATTAATAAATATCATTTACCTGCAAAAGCATCCCTTTTATAGACATCCAAAAGGCCTGAAGCTTCTGCAGAGCATTATCTTGAAGTGATAAGTGACAGCCCCAGCAAACTAAGCTACCACTCAAGTGACACTATAGTATTCACTTTTTCCTCCCTGGCAGCATCATAAAAGGTTTATGTAGGGAGGGGAAGGGAGGGCAGTGGAGCTGGGCCAGCAAATACAGTAATTAAACACTCCTAAAAAGGTAAGACGGATATAACCTATAAGAAAGGAGGGGCTGTGCTAAGGAATTGACTCTCCTGGAGTAGTAACATTTTCTAGCAAGTTCAAAAAGCACATTTAAAGTGAATTCAAAAATAATTTATGGAAAAGAAAAACACAGCGAGTGAGATTTTTTAAAAATACTTTTTCTGCGCTTTTACGCACAATTTTTTCAGTCAGCGCAATAATTACCTTGTAAAAGTAGCAGTGACATTATCATTGCACTGTACATAGTCTATACAGACAGCAGAGCTGTGAGAGGGACTTGGCAGACCCACCTGCTACAGGCTGCCTGCAGAAAACTACAGGAGGGGACAGAGACCAGACCAGTCACCATGCACAAGGACAAGGAGCAGCAGTGACTGGTCTTTATTACAGGAAGCTCCTGCTCAGAGGCAAAGTTTCACACTGGATTATTGCACATATATGGAAGAAATACACAAAAACATCAAGATTCAAGTAAAAATACACACATGGTTTTTGGATGTAGCACCCTGATGTTTAGGCAAGGTTGCTCCTAAATTTACCTGCCAGGTGTATTTGCCTTGACCTATTGTTAGGGATCAATTGAGTTCACCCTACGTCTGGAATTGCTGCACTTCTCTCTTCTGCAGCTAGGTGGCCAGGTACCTGGTGACATTAGATAAGACAAGGGCAATGCAAGGACATATTAGGAGTATATGGGGTATCTCAGCCAATTGGCAGGGGTTTTCTTAAATCCCTTGGCCTGCTGGGAGAACCTATATATTTGGGTGGAGTCAGGTGATCGGGGTTCTGTGCCACCTGGTCGGCTGTCTGGGTGGACGTGTATTGTGCTGCCCGGGCTGCTAGGCCAAGGTTTGGGCCTATCCTGGGCTCATCTGACTGCTAGGCTGTCTGAGGGCCTATCCAGAAGCAAGAGAGCAGTGCAGGGTTGGGATTGCGGCTTGAAGTCCAACCAGAAGTGACGGTTCTGCCGGCCAGAGAACCTGTCGTGGTCGGAGGTAGAGGGAAAGCTGTTGCCACTAAGGGACCATCCACCTTATTATCAGGGGCCACAGTGAGTAGCTGAAGCAAGTACTGGAGCAGTATTCTCACCAACCGGGGATGATGAAGAATCTGGAAACTTCAGCAGGTGCCAAGCCAGGGAACGAGCAGGGAAGCAGGGGTGACACTTGAGGAAGATACTGTGGGGGTGATTTACTAAAGACCTGCGCCTGTGGTGCAGTGGAGAAATTGGAGCAACTGCACAAAAAACGGGACTCAAGACATTTATCAAAAATTATGGTGCACTCACATGCATCAAACCATATTTACAAAGGAAGCGCTATTGCGCAAACTTTCGCGCCTGCCGTTAGCAAGCGCAGCCAATGTAATTTTCTACATTTTTGTCTGAATACTATGGATAACTTTACTACAGTTTACCATCTTCTATTACCAGGCTAAAATGTATGTATATAATCTTGTTTGAATGCACAATTTCTGTCCAGAATATGTAGATCTGTCTTACAACTAATCAAGCCTTTTTACACCTTTCAGCTTACTCAACTGCACATGCGCATTGACAGACCACACCATTTCATCCTCGCCTGACAGGGCGCACGCACTTTAGCTTGTTAAAGCGGAGGTCTGCCAAAAATTTTTTTTTAAAGTCAGCAGCTACAAATACTGCAGCTGCTGACTTTTAAAACCATGGACACTTACCTGTCCAGGGCGCCCACGATGTCGGCACGCGAAGCCGATATGTCGCTCGGCTCTCGGGTGCTGCCGCCGCCATCTTCAGTAAGGGACTCAGGAAGTGAAGACTTGCGACTTCACTTCCCAGTTCCCTACTGCGCATGCGCAAGTCGCGTTTCGCAATACAGATGGTCCTTTCTGTCTCTGGGACCCGTGTGTTTCCCAGCAGACAGCATGGGGGGGACAGGAAGAGGGGGAGGAGCATGGGGGGGGGAGACAGGGGGAGTCTATGCCCAGATGTGGGTGCAAATACCTGTATTATAAAGGTATCTGCACCCCCCCCCCAGAAAGGTGCCAAATGTAACACCGGGTTCTGAAAAGTGGAGGTTCAATTTTTGTGTGAACCTCCGCTTTAAATATGTGTTGCGCATGAGCACATTTGCGTTCTCAGGTGTGCATAACTGCTTGTATGTTTTACATAAAAAAAAAAAAAAAAAAAAAAAAATATATATATATATATATATATATATATATATATATATATATATATATATATATTACATACATACATACTCAAAACTCTACTATTTTCAACTACTTCTACACAGTACCAGTTTAGCCATATCACCCCCCCATACACTGTACAATCTGGTCAAATTTGCATCCACTTATCTGTCTCAGCAATTCATTTCCCCATACACTGTGCAATGTGATTGGATAACGTCTGAATCCACTCATCTTTGTGAGCATTTCATTTCCCCATACACTGTGCAATGTGATTGGATAATATCAAAAATCTACTCATCTGTCTGAGCAATTCTTTTCCCCATAAGAAAAGTTAGGTAAACAAAGTGAAGAATTTTTCATTGCGCATGCGCAAACGAACAAGCAGCACGTGGGAATTGTCATTGCGCATGCGCAAATGTTCGCTCCATACAGCGTTTCCTATGCACAGTGGTGTAGTGGTAGCACTCTCGCCTAGCAGTAAGAAGGGTCACTGGTTCGAATCCCAACCACGACACTACCTGCTTGGAGTTTGCATGTTCTCCCTGTGTCTGCGTGGGTTTCCTCCGGGGTACTCCGGTTTCCTCCCACACTCCAAAGACATGCTGGTAGGTTAATTGGATCCTGTCTAAATTGTCCCTAGTATGTATGAATGTGAGTTAGGGACCTTAGATTGTAAGCCCCTTGAGGGTAGGGACTGATGTGAATGTACAATGTATATGTAAAGCGCTGCGTAAATTGACGGCGCTATATAAGTACCTGAAATAAATAAATAAATAAATAAATATAAGGGGGGGGGGATGTGGTTTGTGTACATTTGCCTAAAGTTAGGCCACCTTGCTGTGTGTATACTTTGTTATGCAGGCATTGATTTTATTATTGCTTAGAATTTAGATTGTTTTAGTAACTATTCAAAAGTTATGGGAATCATGGTTAATTCACTAATAAAAATTGTTTACTAAAATTTTTTCGGCTGTTACCTATTTTGACCTTACATTTCTTATAAAGTGTAGCATGATACACACAAAACAGGGAGGTCTATGTGTGTGGTTGAAGGGATGTGTAGACTAATGACTTGCCTTTTTATTTGATATACTTAGCTGTTTGAAAGTATATGCATTTGTCTTGATTGTGTTAGCTATGTCCTAAAGACTTGTCCGTTTGTCCTAAGTGTTATCTCTTTTGTATGTGGTGTGATTTGTTTGTTTTTCGGTGCATAGGCGACCTTCACATGATTTTTATAACTGTTGACTTGTTGAGTAGTTATGCCCCGTACACACGGTCGGATTTTCCGACGGAAAATGTGCGATCGGAGCGTGTTGTCGGGAAATTCCGACCGTGTGTGGGCTCCATCACACATTTTCCATCGGATTTTCCGACACACAAAGTTTGAGAGCAGGATATAAAATTTTCCGACAACAAGATCCATTGTCGGAATTTCCGATCGTGTGTACACAAATCCAACGCACAAAGTGCCACGCATGCTCAGAATAAATAAAGAGATGAAAGCTATTGGCTACTGCCCCGTTTATAGTCCCGACGTACGTGTTTTACGTCACTGCGTTCAGAACGATCAGATTTTCCGACAACTTTGTGTGACCGTGTGTATGCAAGACAAGTTTGAGCCAACATCCGTCGGAAAAAATCCATGGATTTTGTTGTCGGAATGTCCGATCAATGTCCGACTGTGTGTACGGGGCATTAGACTTTCACAGTGCTGTTTACTTGCCTTTATTTTATCTACCCTTTTTTTTTTTTTTTTTTTTTTTTTTTATTGTGAGAACTTTTACTGTGTTTCTCAAAGTTGTAAAATGCTTTGCAGTGCCTTTTCTGTGTGATAGGGTCTTTTTTCATGATAAAGGTGAACACCAACATCAATCCCCATATCATGTGTCAATTTATTTGCAAACAGATCATATATTCCTTTTTAAGTTGGAAACACAAAGACTTTCTCTGTTTTTTGTTATCTTGGGTTTAATTTGAGGGGAAGTTTACATGCCGCAGATTGTACATGAAATTTTACATGGTCTCCAATGGTTTGAGGCTTAAGCCTCGATCCTAGAAACTGGCTCTGTCCTTTTCAAATGCTAATGAAAGAACATATGTGCATGACTGATATTGAATACTATATTTTTAATAACCCAGAATTAAACTACATCTACAATTACACTATTTCTACACATCACATCTCGTTAAGGCAAAACTATCCTACGCTTACATTTTTGTTACAGCGCCCACATATGTAAACAGTGTTCACTAGCAATAATTCTAGTACTAGATCTCCTCTGTAACTCTAAACAGGCAACCTGTAAACATTTTTAAAGCGTCGCCTATAGAGATTTTTAAAATTTGTTTTTGTTATAAAATTTTTTAAATAAGTAAGTTATCTCCTTCACTGATGGGCACTGATAAGGCGGCACCGATGAGG
Source organism: Aquarana catesbeiana (assembly GCF_042186555.1). Lineage (NCBI taxonomy): Eukaryota > Metazoa > Chordata > Amphibia > Anura > Ranidae > Aquarana > Aquarana catesbeiana. The sequence goes on along the minus strand of NC_133334.1, from coordinate 51,391,251 downwards.
TGGCACTGACAATGGGCACTGATAGGCGACACTGATGGGCACTGATAGGCGGCACTGATGGGCATTGATAGGTGGCACTGATGGGCACTCATAGGTGGCACTGATAGGCGACACGGATGGACACTGAAAGGTTTCACTGATGGATATTTATGGGTGGCACTGATAGACGGCACTGCTGGGCACTGATAGGCGGCACTGGGCACTGAAAGGCAGCACTGATGGGCATTGATGGGCACTGATGACTGGCACTGGATTTCACTGATAGGCATCGCTGGCACTGGCAGGCATTTTACAATGGCACAGATTGGCAGCTGCCTGGGCACAGATTGGCATTTCTCTGGTAGTTTATAATGGCATACCCGGTGGTACAGTGTGGTGGCCATCCCTGGTGGTCCTGGCAGCATCCTGGTGGTCCTGGCGGCATCCTGGTGGTCCTAGGCAGGCATCCGAGGGGGGGCTGTGCTGATAAACAATCAGCACAGACCCCCCCTGTCAGGAGAGCAGCCAATCGGCTCTCCTCTACTCGTGTCTGTCAGACGGGAATGAGGAAAAGCCGATCAACAGCTCTTCCTGTTTACATCATGATTGGACACGGCTGATCACATGGTAAAGAGTCTCTGTCAGAGACTCTTTACCTAGATCGGAGTTGCAGTGTCTCAGACTGACACACCGTAACAACGATCGCCGCAATGCGCGCCCCCGGCGGCGCGCAGCGGCTTGATATCCTGGCAACGTCATATGACGTTCGGTCAGGATATCTCAACCACTTTGCCGACGTCATATTGCTATATGGTGGGCAGCAAGTGGTTCAGTGGCTAGACACATTACATATTTATGGTCAAAATCTGCATAAATGTATGCCCATGGCATGTGTGTGTTTTTTTATGTGTGTGTGTGTGTGTGTGTGTGTGTGTGTATGTGTGTATATGTATGTATATATATATATATGTGTGTGTATCATATGTAGATTTATAGCGATAGAAAGATCAAGAGAAATAGCGACAGTTTGTTTTAAAGACATATGACATATGAAGGCTAACTCATATATACTAATATAATAATATAATAGATAATTTTTTTGGGGGGGGGGGGGGCAAACTACCCATAGACACACACATGATCACACAGATAATATGCTGGAAATACTCCCCTCTCTGTGAGCAATGTATTTTTCACACTTGTTCAAAAAAAGGGGTTACAACATTACAACATTACGTTACATTACATTACAACATTACCTTTAGTTTCTTCAAGAACTAAAGTTCTGAGGGCCAGTTCACACCACATTCAGTACCGTGTTCTTTTTTTCTGCACAGTGTTTTCCATGTATTCCAGTGGCTCTAGGTCAGTTCCAGTCAGTTTCCGGTCAGTTTCTGCACCGAAAACTGACTGGAACTGACTGCATGGTGTGAACTAGAGCCATTGCAATACATGGAAAAAACTGTGCATGCATTTCTATTGCAGAAAAAAAGCGCACGGAACTGCATCTGGTTTTGTGCTGACTCAGTTTGAATAGGAGTTACTATTCAGCTACACCACCAGACACAAGCTGCTTTCTCTTTTTGGGTATTAACCCTTTACACATTGCACAGTGTATGGGGAAAAGAATTACATAGACAGATGAGTGGAATCAGACATTATCCAATCACATTGCACGGTGTATGGGGAAATGAATTGGCCAGAATGCATAATACACAGATATGGATCTCTAGAATGAATATTGAGTTGTTTCAAAAAGAAGTTAATGAATGGAATAAAACTGGAAGCAATATACTTCATGTGCTAAGGAAAAGCTCATTAAGATGATCAGCATTACAATGAGCACGTGCCCAATGCCTGTTCTGTATTTAAGAATGTGTCTGCGGCCATGCGTGAAACGTTTCCGCGCATCCGGCGCAAGTCAACAGCTGTTTTCTATTTATTCAAATATGAACCATGTCGCAAAAATTGTTCCTGCGCGCGCAAATGCGCCAACATGTTCGTAAATCAGCCCCTGTGTAACAAGATCGGAAGAGCTCAAGGGATTCAGTGGCAGTGAATCAGCAAGTCTAGTGAGAGAGACTGGGAGCTCAGTGGGTCGAGAATCTACAAGAGGTGTTTATAGAGGATGAATAACAGGACATGGAGGGGGGATTATAGCGGTGCCAGTGACAACTAAACACACATGGTATCATAAAAGTATCAAATCTTTAAAAGTGTAAAGTTTAAAACCAAGCAACACATAATTTGTAAACGGTACACAAGTGGAGCACTATATGCAATTTTTCTGTTGACCGACACCATTGATGTTGAATGGTAGTAGCAGTTCAAATCATCCCTACTAGTTTCGCCAAGACATTGGCTTCATCAGGGGAATAGAATATAGCAGAAAATAATTAATGACTCTAAAAAAGAAGAAAAACCGTCACAAAACAAAATTGGAAACAGGTAAATATAAAAAATATAAATCAATGAGCGATTGATCAGCATAGTAGTCACGGTCCAGTCCAACTGTAACCTCCTACATCCCACGGGGGGCCCTCCCACAAGATGGAATGAACATCCCCATAGTACCCACGCCCCAGACATACCCCGTCAAGACTCCCGGGGCCAGGCAGGCGCAATCAAGCAGCTGGGGACGACACTCACACTTAGCCCTGTAATTGGCTGCAGAGGGCCTAAAAGGGATGCCTATAAAAACTAAAAAATGACAGCATAAGTAAAGTAATAACAGTGTAATTTTAATGTTAACGCGGGCTTAAAAGCATACTAAAGCCATGATTGCTAAAAAGAACAAAGAAGAGCGCTGGGCAAATAAGTATGTTGTGCTTGAATGTCTCAAGACAAAAGAAGTGATTGATTGGTAGAAGGAAGGACTAGAAAAACAATAGAGTTCATAATTATTAGTGGCATAAATAATGAAGTTTCCAAGACTTTATAAGTAATAATGCATGTAAAAAACTTCAGTTTATAAAGGAGAAAATGCTTACCCTCACACACTGGAAGCAAGTAAGGGCATTAGAAAGCCCAATGAAGTCAGATAAGGCAATGTGGAAAGCTGGAGGCAAAAGCCACACTTGGATAACAAAAATATCCAGATGGTTCAATCACCTAAGTCTAATTCAAAAAAGCCCAAAATCAGCACAGTAATTCCAATGAATATCTAATCATAAAAGAAAGGGGCAGCAAGAGAAATGAGGGATTTTTTCAGAACCAGAATTTACCTTGTAAATAGCTAGCAAAGCAACAGCGCTCAAGGAAGTCAGCGAGTGAAGACATGATAGTAGCAACCTTTTAAACCCCCCACCCGTTCGGCATTATTAATTAGCCAATCGGGAGCGGACAAAGGACGACCCGTGCGCCTGCGCAGTGTCCAGGGACAATAGCCTACAATGCCCAAGATGCCGAGCGCGACCTGAATCACATGGTGTGAGGACAACCAAGTGATGATGACAAACCAGGCCGTGATCATGGCAATGTGGGAGGAGAGGAAGGGAATAACCTCCACCCACCAAAGGAGGGAGGTAAAAGAGGCCAATTTAGAATTGAACGGATAGGGGACGTGAACGCGGGCCGAAGGGGCGGGCCGACTGTCAATGACATTCACCGCTTGGGTGTCCATGCAACCAAAGGCTGTAGAGGGACGTGGCCCCCAAACAACAAAAAGGGCGCCTGGCTAGCAACCAATCGCTCAGAGATAAAGGAACCATCAACATTTCAAAGCAATACATAGGATCTATCAATATTTTAATACATAGCTAATGCCACAGACCTAAGTTACCCTAATCATAATATACAAAGTACAAAATGAGTTACAAATAAACAAACAATGTAAAATAAATAAAGTAGATGTAATTCTAACAGTGATGACAATTATAAAAGGTATTGATTCAACGGCATATACTCAAGAAGCATTATGTTGATCCCAAGAATGTTGAAGGGTTCGGGAAAGCAGCAGAAAGAGCAAAAACGGAGAGAAGGGGGAAGGGCATGATGAAAGAAGGAAATGGGGGCCCAATGCAGACAGGCGATCAAAGTCATATGAGGCCAGAAATAAATACACATAGGGGTTGCCAAATAAACAAAGAGTTGAATATAGTATAGCAAAATTAAATATGTAAAAAACTAAAGAAGGGATTTAAAGCTAATATATTCGTTCAACCCAGGAAATTTTATAGCATCCAAATTGTGTATCCATCTAGTCTAGCTGGAGCAAGGGGATGTCGATGTTGCCACCACGAACATGTAAAGGTACATGCTCAAGTGCAGCAAAACGAACGACATCTGGATCATACTCATGTTGGCTAGCAATGTGTCTATTCAGGGCAGTTGTAGTTAGATGATTATATAGGGGTGCAATGTGGCCTTTAATAGGTTTAAGGAAAGGATGCTTCGTCTTTCCAAAGTACAAACAACCACATATACAAGTAGCTAAATAAACTACTCTGACTGTTTTACACGTAACTCTGTGTTTAACACGATGAACCTGGCCATTGGGGAGAAAAACGTCCCTGGAATTAGTAATACAAGGACATATATCACAACCACCACATTGAAAGGTACCAACAGCGGAAAGGTCCACTGGGCTTCTGCACATGTGGTGGCTGTGAACTTAATGATCCCTCGTTGAAGGGGCACGTATATATGTGATCTTGGGGTAAGATTTTAGATATTTTGTAATGGTATTGTCCGCCATCAAAAGTGGCCAATATTTATGGAAAATACTTCTTATTTGACTATGCTGTTTGGAAAATTGAGTAATGATCCTCACCGATTGGTTCGGTTTGTTAAGTTTAGTCGAATGGATCAGATCATGTCTATTAAGTTTAGTTACTCTGTTAAAGGCCCTTTTGAGCAGAGACCGACGGTATCCTCATTGGAGGAGTCTGTCATGTAAATCTTTGGCTGCAAGATGGAAATCAGCGTCCAATGTGCAGTTCCTCCTAAGTCGTAAAAACTGACTATAGGGGATGCTGTCCAATAGGGACTGAGGGTGTGCACTGATGGCATGTAAAATAGTATTGCCTGCGAAAGGCTTGTGACATAAAGATGAGTGTAGAATTCCATCCTCATCAACATGAATTTGCAAATCTAGGAAACTGATCTTGGACTGACTGCATTCCATTGTAAAGCTAAGATTGTAGGCATTGACAGCCAACTAGTCCATCAGCTGCGAGAGTTCATCCCGACTACCTGACCATAAAATAAAAACATCATCAATATACCTATACCAGGGAATGACATGTTGAAGTAATCCTGATAAGGGCTCTTGAGAAAAAAGATCCCTCTCCCACCCCCCCCAGGTACAGGTTGGCGTAAGACGGGGCACATTTAGTCCCCATGGCCACCCCCTGCACCTGGAGGAAGTGGGAGTAACCAAACATAAATACATTTCTAGTCAAGATTAACTCAAGCAACTGAAGGACAAACTGGCTGTAATTATTGGATGAAGGTCCACGCTGTATAAGATGGGCACGAATAACCTCAATTCCTTTGGCATGTGGGATTGAATTGTATAAACTTTCCACGTCTAGGGCTACCAACCATGTGTTGGGAGGAACCTGTTTCCTATTTCCCATCTATGTTGCGAAGCAAATCATTGGTGTCCTGAACATAAGAAAAAAGGGCGGTTACATGAGGTGTTAAATATTTGTCTAGGCTCTGATAGCTGGAGACGATAGGTCGTCCAGGTGGCTGTTGCAGTGACTAGTGCACCTTTGGAGTAAAAGGTCGAAATCTTTGGATCCTTCACATTCAGATAATTCCATGTACTTAAATCAATTGTGCCCAATTGATAGGCTTCAAAAATGAACCCATAATACTCACTAGTGAAGTTTTGTATTAGAGTCTTAGAAATAGGGCGATACCAATGTCTGTTGTCAAGGATGTCCAGGCACATACGCTCATAGACTGGGACATCCATGACAATGACATTGCCGCCCTTGTCGGCCGGTTTGATGACCAGGTCAGGATGACATTGTAAATCCCTAAGGGCTTTCCGATGTCTAGAGGATAAGTTATGTGTATGGAGTAAATGTTGGGATTGGTCTGAAGTGAGGGGAAAGCTCGCAATTTCGGTTTAAATGAAATGGGGAGGAAAGGACACACCGGGGATGAAGACACCACACGAGGGGAAGGGTGGCTCCTCGTCACTAGTGTGTCCCTCCTCCCAAAGCTGCATAAGGTCATCCATAGCTCGAAGTTCAGTATCAGAGAATTCCAAAGGGGGATAATTAGGAAGTTCTGATGAAGAAGGTTTATCATAAATAACCTTGAACAAAAGGGGTCTAGCGAACAGATGTATATCCTTAATCAATTGAAAACGGTCAAGATCTGTCGAGGGACAAAAAGTAAGACCTAGTTTAAGTACATTAACCTGTTCATCTGTCAAAGTAACAGATGAAAGATTAACAATTTCTAATCCTGCAAGGCCCTGATTTACAGGGGCTGTGATGATTCACTACTGAATCTGGTGTCTTCCCTAAAAAAATAGGTGCCAATTTGGGATCAATGGAAAGAGTACTCATGGGAAATAATGACAATAGGGTAGGTTCACTAACCCAAGGAACGGTGGATGAAGATAGTGAAGTAGAGAGAACAGGAGTAGTAGTGCTTAGTGGAAGATGTGATGGTGAATTAGAAGGTAAGGGTGTAAACGAAGGTCTACCAGTAGAAGGAAATGGGGTAGACGAGTGTGCCTTAGAGAGGTGGGTACGAACCACTGAAGGTCGACTAATAGAAGTGGGTCCAAAAGTGCGGTGAAGTGAATCTGTAGAAGTGGTGGTGCGATCCCCTTTTCTTTTTTTAGGTAACCTATCCTGAGAAAGGTCGCAATAAGTGGTGGAAGAGCTAGTTGAGAAGGATACAGAGTTAACATTAGGTACTTCATTCTCTGGTTTAGGTGCCTCAGCAGTGTAAGGTTTGGAAAAAGGTTTATTAAAACTTGTTTGGTTCCACTTATAGGCAAAACCATTCTCATGAGCAGATTTATCACAAAGGAATTTCCCCTCCTTTATGTTTATAATCCCCAGCGTGTATTCCTCCAGATGCACCCGCATGTCCTTGTCACGCTTGGTGAAGCTGGGGGAAGGCGCACCGAGCGCATGCTCCTGATACCAATTATTGATCTGAAAATCAAGCTGGTTGAGCTCAGATTCATATTGTTTTCACAAAATGGAGATCACTTCCAGGGAGCACATTTGAAGATTATGCTCCCAGGATTGTTTAAGGGAATGATTAATTTTTTTGATATTCGGGAATATTTGGATCCTCAAACCCCATGGGACAATACTATTCTGTGAATATTTTTCAAAATACACCTTATGCCAATAAATATGTACTTTCTTTTCAAGAAGGCGCTGCAATCTCATGAACGCCCGATCAAGGTCATCATCAGAAATGTTTGCCTTCGTCTGGGATGATCGAATCTTTGTCATCAGGCCCTCAAAGGCCTCACCACAAAAGTCTGCCATGCTAAATTGCTGCTAATTACTGTATTTATTGGCGTATAACACTCACTTTTTCACCATGAAAATTGGGTGCAAATAGTGCATGCGTGTTATACGCCAATACTTAAATTTTAGCTGCCTCGGATTGGACAGGGAAGGGATCGGGACGAGCGCCGTCAGATTAAATACAGTGAGAATCTCCTGTTTACTTGGCAGCCTCTGTAATAGGAAGTCCCGTCGACTGGGACGCCATTGGACCACTGTTCTGTCTATCATAGGAGATTCTCACTGTATGTAATCTGTCGGAGCTCGTCCCGCCCCCCTCCCTGTCCCCTCTAGGCTGCAGATGGGCATCGATCAGGCTGCATTGATGGCAATTGTGAGGCTGCTGCATTGGTGGCAATGGTGAGGCTGCTGCACTGATGGCAATGGCAAGGCTGCTGCATTGATGGCAATGGTGAGGCTGCATTCATGTGGACTGAAGAGGCTGCATTGATGGCACTTGTTAGGCTGCAGATGGGCATACCTTATTTAAAATTTACGTTTTTTTCCTGAAACTTCCCTCATAAAATGAATGTGCGTGTTATACGCCTGTGCGTGTAATACGCCGATAAATACGGTAATTATGGAATCTAACAATCCACAAAATGAAAATATGTAAAAATTTAAATTTTCACACAAGAATTATTGAAAAAATAAAAAATAAAAGGGAAAGAAGAGAAAAAAACAAAGATAATGAATCATACATAGATAATGATGAAAAACAACAAAAGCATAAATTAGGAGTATCTTACTATCTAGAGTGACAAACCACCACAAAAATGGTGTACTGAAACACCTGGGTTGTAAAAAATGAAAATTGGTTAGTGGTATGTCCTAATAGAAACAGCACCTCATCCCTGAATCAGAAAATTAATAACAGGACATGGGGGGGGGGGGGGGGGGGTTATAGCGGTGCCAGTGACAACTAAACACACATGGTACTGTATTATAAAAGTATCAAATCTTTAATAGTGTAAAATTTAAAATCAAGCAACAAATAATTTGTAAACGGTATACAAGTGGAGCACTGTACAATTCTTCTGTTGACCGACACCACTGATATTGAATGGTAGTAGCAGGTCAATTCATCCCTACTAGTTTCGCCAAGACATTGGCTTCATCAGGGGAATAGAATATAGCAGAAAATAATTAATGACTCTAAAAAAGAAGAAAAACTGTCACAAAACAAAATTGGAAACAGGTAAATATAAAAAATACAAATCAATCAGCGATTGATCAGCATAGTATTCACGGTCCAGTCCAACTGTAACCTCCTACATTCCACAGGGGGGATGGAATGAACATCTCCATAGTACCCACACCCCAGACATACCCTGTCAAGACTCCCGGGGCCAGGCAGGCGCAATCAAGCAGCTGGGGGCGACAATCACACTTAGCCCTGTAATTGGCTGCAGAAGGCCTAAAAGGGATGCCTATAAAAACTAAAAAATGACAGAATAAGTAAAGTAAGAACAGTGTCATGTTAATAATGTTAACGCGGGCTAAAAAGCCTCAATACATACCGAAGCCATGATTGGTAAAAAGAACAAAGAAGAGCGCTGGGCAAATAAGTATGTTGTGCTTGAATGTCTCAAGACAAAAGAAGTGATTGATTGGTAGAAGGAAGGACTAGAAAAACAATAGAGTTCATAATTTATTAGTGGCATAAATAATGACGTTTCCAAGACTTTAAAAGTAAATGATAGGTCTCCCGCTGTCAGAGATAGGTTCACTAACCCATTCGTCGGGTTAGTGAACTTACCCTATCGTCATTATTTCCCACAAGTACTCTTTCCATTGATCCCAAATTGGCACCTATTTTTTTAGGGAAGACACCAGATTCAGTAGTGAATCCATCAGAGCAATGCAGGATTAGAAATGGTTAATCTTTCATCTGTTACTTTGACAGATGAACAGGTTCATGTACTTAAACTAGGTCTTACGTTTTGTCCCTCGACAGATCTTGACCGTTTTCAATTGATTAACCACTTCAATATAGGGCACTTATACACCATCCTGCCCAGACCAATTTTCAGCTTTCAGTGCTGTCGCAGTTTGAATGACAATTGCGCGGTCATGCTACACTGTACCCTAACTAACTTTTTATCATTTTGTTCCCACAAATAGAGCTTTCTTTTGGTGGTATTTGATCACCTCTTCGGTTTTTATTTTTTGCTAAACAAATAAAAAAAGACCGAAAATTTTGAAAAAAATTAAAGTTTTGCTTTTGTTTCTGTTGTAAAATTTTGTAAATAAGTAAGTTTTCTCTTTCACTAATGGGCACTGATAAGGCGGCACCAATGAGGTGGCACCAATGAGCGGGCACTGACGATGGGCACTGATATGCGGCACTGATGGGCACTAGTAGGCGGAACTGATGGGTGGCACTGATATGCAGCACTGATGGGCATTGATAGGCGGCACTAATGGGCACTCATGGGTGGCACTGGTGGGCACTGATGGGCACTGATAGGCGATACCGATGGGCACTGAAAGGCTGCAAAAGTGGGTTCTTATGGGTGTGCACTGATAGGCGGCACTGCTGGGCACTGCTGGGCACTGATAGGCGGCATTGCTGGGCACTGATGGGCACTGATAGGTGGCACTGATGGGCACTGATAGGTGGCACTGATGGGCATTGATACATGGCACTGATACGCGGCACTGATATGAGGCACTGATAAGCATCCCTGGTAGCACTGGCAGGCATTGTGAGTGGGCTCTGATTGGCAGCTGCCTGGGCATTGATTGGCAGCTGCCTGTGCACAGATTAGTATTTCCCTGGGGGTCTAGGGGGGCATACCTGGTGGTCCAGTGTGGACGGCCATCCTGCTAGTCCTTGGCATGATAGTGGTCCTGGGCGGGATCCGAGGGGGGGCTGTGCTAATAAACAATCAGCACAGACCCCCCCTGTCAGGAGAGCAGCCAATCGGCTCTCCTCTACTCGCGTCTGTCTCTTCCTATTTACATCGTGATCAGCCGTGATTGGACACAGCTGATCACGTGGTAAAGAGTCTCCATCAGAGACTCTTTACCTAGATCGGAGTTGTGGTGTGTCAGACTGACACACCACAACAACGATCGCACGATGCACGCCCCCGGGGGCGTGCAGTGGCTTAATATCCTGAGGTGTCATATGACGCCCAGTCAGGATATTGAAACCACACTGCCACCTTCATTCTGCTATATGGCGGGCGGCAAGTGGTTAAGGATATACATCTGTTCGCTAGACTCCTTTTGTTCAAGGTTATTTATGATAAACATTCTTCATCAGAACTTCCTAATTTTCCCCCTTTGGAATTCTCTGATACTGAACTTCGAGCTATGGACGACCTTATGCAGCTTTGGGAGGAGGGACACACTAGTGACGAGGAGCCACCCTTCCCCTCGTGTGGTGTCGTCGTCCCTGGTGTGTCCATTCCTCCCCCTGTTTCATTTAAACCAAAATCGCGAGCTTTCCCCTCACTTCAGACCAATCCCAACATTTGGGCTTTTGTCCAGCAAACTACTTTTGAGATTGAAAATATGGATTTGGAAAAACTCCATAGACATAACTTATCCTCTAGACATCGGAAAGCCCTTAGGGATTTACAATGTCATCCTGACCTGGTCATCAAACCGGCCGACAAGGGCCGAAATGTCATTGTCATGGATATCCCAGCCTATGAGCGTATGTGCCTGGACATCCTTGATAACAGACATTGGTATCGCCCTATTTCTAAGACTATAATACAAAACTTCACTAGTGAGTATTATGGGTTCATTTTTGAAGCCTATCAATTGGGTACGATTGATTTAAGTATATGGAATTATCTGAATGTGAAGGATCCAAAGATTTCGACTTTTTACTCCAAAGGTGCACAAGTCACTGCAACAGTCACCTGGACGACCTATCGTCTCCAGCTATCAGAGCCTAACTGAAAATGCCAGTGCCCTAGTAGACAAATATTTAACACCTCATGTAACCTCCCTTTTTTCTTATTTTCAGGACACCATTGATTTGCTTCGCAACATAGATGAGAAACAGGTTCCTCCCAACACATGGTTGGTAGCCCTAGACGTGGAAAGTTTATACAATTCAATCCCACAGGCCAAAGGAATTGAGGTTATTCGTACCCATCTTTTAAAGCATGGATTGACCACATTGCACCCCTATATAAACATTTAACTACAAATGCCCTGAATAGACACATTGCTAGCCAACATGAGTATGATCCAGATGTTGTTCATTTTGTTGCAATTGAGCATGTACCTTTACATGTTCGTGGTGGCAACATCGACATCACCTTGCTCCAGCTAGAGATTAGATGGATACACAATTTGGATGCTGTAAAATTTCCTGGGTTGAACAAATATATTGGCTTTAAATCCTTTCTTTAGTTTTTTACATATTTAATTTTGCTATACTATATTCAACTCTTTATTTGTTTATTTGGCAACCCCTATGTGTATTTATTTCTGGCCTCCTATGACTTTGATCGTCTATCTGCATTCGGCCCCCATTTCCTTCTTTCATCATGCCCTTCCTCCTCCTCCATTTTTGCTCTTTCCGCTGCTTTCCCGATCCCTTCAACATTCTTGGGATCAACATAATGCTTCTTGAGTATATGCCGTTGAATCAATGCATTTTATAATTGTCATCACTGTTATAATTACATTTACTTTATTCATACCTGCCAACATTTTGAGATGGGAATGAGGGACACCTGCTAACAAACGTATGTAGGCATAGAATACGCCCCCTGCCACACCCCCTTAAAGGAAAATTAACAAGAAAAAAAGGTTAATTAAATCCAAAAGTGCTTTTTTTACCACTACTATTCCTTTATATTGGCTTTTAAAATGTACAGATGCAGCAATTTAGAAATTGAATGAAAGGTTTAGCACTAGGAAATACTTTCTGAAAGATAAAAAGTGCATTTTATATACAACTATATAGATCAGACCAAAATGAGGGACAAATGAGGGGGGAAGAGGGACAGAGGGACATTGCTCCAAATCAGGGACAGTCCCTTGAAATCAGGGACAGTTGGGAGCTATGCTTTATTTATTTTACATTGTTTGTTTATTTGTAACTCATTTCGTACTTTGTATATTATGATTAGGGTAACTTAGGTCTGTGGCATTAGCTATGTATTAAAATAATGATAGATCCTTCGTATTGCTTTGAAATTTTGATGGTTCTTTTATCTCTGAGCGATTGATTGTATGGATTCATTGTCATGTACAGTGGAACCTCGGATTACGAGCATAATCCGTTCCACGAGTATGCTCATAATCCAAAGTACTCGCACGCCCCCTGTTCAATTCTACATCGGCCTCTTTTAACTCGCTCTTTTGGTGGGTGGAGGTTATTCCCTTCCTCTCCTCCCCTATTGGTAGGCCCATGCCATAATCACGCCCTGGTTTGTCATCATCACTTGGTTGTCCTTACACAATTAGATTCAGGTCGCGTTCGGCATCTTGGGCATTGTAGGCTATTGTCCCTGGACATTGCGCAGGCGCACGGGTCGTCCTTTGTCCGCTCCCGATTGGCTAATTAATAATGCCGAATGGGTGGGGGGTTTAAAAGGTTGCCACTATCATGTCTTCACTTGCTGACTTCCATGAGCGCTGTTGCTTTGCTAGCTATGTACAAGGTAAATTCTGGTTCTGAACAAATCCCTCATTTCTCTTGCTGCCCCCTTTCTTTTATCGTTAGATATTCATTGGAATTACTGTGCTGATTGTGGGCTTTTTTGAATTAGACTTAGGTGATTGAACCATCTGGATATTTTTGTTATCCAAGTGTGGCTTTCCTGACAGGCTCCATGGCAGCATACGTGTGGGTAGGCTCCGCCTCCATAACTACCCAATAGGACCCCCTCTCCCATAAATCTTTGCTCTAGGCTGCTATCCATGTTCCTTTTTTGTCCTCCTCCGTAGGACCAGGTGTTGGTTCTCCTACCTGAAGATAAATCCTCCCTACGATCGATGATGCCGAGTGCCTAAGATTCCTCCGATAGGCCCTGACTGTTAAGCAGGGTATGGAGTGTAAAGCAGAGTAGCGCTGAAGATTGGATCGGTTCGTCTATGTGCGCACGGTCTATTGCCTAAGGTTTCAGGCGACCATTATCTGCTGCCAAGTCCGGTGTGTATGTGTATGGAAGGCGTTCCTCGGCCCAGGTGATCGTAGGTGGAGTGGTAAAGTTTTTTTTTATTTCATTCACATATGGCAGCAGTGTTTATGTGTATCATACCTCTGTGTGTTTTCTTCCTGCTTCCTGGTGTCCTAGATTGGCGCTGACGCTCTCTGCGTTCCAGCAGCCGCTCTCTCTGTGACTTCCGGGTACCGGCGTGCGTTCTGCGCATGCGCGGACCCAATACGAAGTCGAGGCTTGGTTCGCGCATGCGCGCGAGCGTCTCGCGTCTGACGTCGGCGATGACGTCACGGGCGCCACTTTTAAAAGCTGTGAGAAGCTTTCAGAGCCCTGGGAATGATCGTGGGGGATACAGCGACTTCCCGGGGCTACTATCTTGGCGGTTCAAGGTAAGACAATCTCTATTGTCTGGGGTTGGAGGTCTGTTGTCAGTCAGCTGATCCTGTGAATCTGTCTCTGCAGCTTCCTATTGTATTGACATTATGGACTCCTCACTGCCCCCTAGTGGCCAGCCCGCTTGTAGCAGGTATGTTTGCAGTTTTGCCTTTCTGCCTGTACAAGGATTGAGAGTAGGACACCAGCTGATTTTCTTTTCTATCTTCTCTGTGTTTCTTTCCTCACAGCCCTACTAGGTCTGATCCACACCGTAGTTCTCATAAAGGAAGTGGATCATCAAAATCACACCACCGGCAATCTTCCTCCAGGTCTAGCCATCATAAATCTTCCAGATCTGAACAGCGCAATAAGAATCCTTCTCACCCCCCTTCATCTCACTCTAAAGAGAGTTCAGGGAAATCATGCTGGGGATGTAGGATGCCTGTTCCAACAGACAAATCTCTCTGTGATCACTGCTTTTCTAAAGCCGCAGATGAGAGGGATGGTGCAGACCAGCGTTTGGAATCTATGGTTAGGCGGGTTGTGAAAGAATCTCTACAGGAGAGAGAAGCCCAGCAGCCCCGTGATTCCCCATCAGACCCATTATGCCCTCCAGTGGGCGAAGGTTCTGTGCATGAGACATGGGATTCCTCCCAACCAAGTCACCCTTCTGCTCCTGTTTCAGACAGCGAATCGGATCTGGAAGATCCTGGCGTGGGGTTTGAGTACGCTTTAGTTCCTTCTTTGGTAAAGGCAGTAAAGGAGGCCCTGAAGTGGGAAGATCCAGTTACTTCCCCCCCAAAACAGAGGAAGTTTTTTAAGCAGCTCAATAAGGAGCGACAATATTTTCCTTTTCTCTCTGAGCTAGGTGAGGTCATTTCTGAAGAATGGAGCAAAATGGACAAGAAAAGTTCCATGCAGTCAAAGGTCTCGAAACTATATCCTTTCAAGGAAGAGGAAGTAAAGCACCTTGAATCAGCCCCATTAGTGGATGCGGCTTTAATGAGACTAGCAAGATATGTAACGCTTCCCTTGGAAGACACTGTATCTTTTAAAGATCCTTTGGAAAGGCGAATTGATGCAGATTTAAAGAAGATCTACCTGACGTCAGGAATGGCATGTAAGCCAGTACTTGCAATAGCTGCAGTTTCCAAAGCTTTGGAATCTTGGTCTGATAATGTGGATGAGTTCTTAAGAGGTATCTCTACTGAAACAGCTAAAGATTCTCCTATCCAAGAGATCAGGCTGGCATCAGCTTTTCTTGGGGAGGCATCTATTGATGTCATCCGCCTGATGTCCCGGGTTATGTTGGCAGCTGTTTCAGCTCGTCGTGCCCTATGGCTCCGTCCGTGGTTGGCAGACCCAGCTTCCAAGCAAGCTTGGTGCCGAATTCCGTTTGAAGGTTCTTCACTGTTCGGCAATAAACTCGATAGTGCCATAACCCGGGCCACAGGTGGGAAGTCTGGTTTCCTCCCTCAAGACAGACGCCTACAAAATCAGAAACGCAATTTTCCTAGAAGACAAAACTCTGATCGCGCTAGGGATGCGCGCAGCTACAGACCTGGTCGGGAGTTCTCTAGATCCTGGAAAGCCAGGCAGTCTTCTTTCAAGAAACCCGTAAAAGGGGGTTCCTCTGGTAACCAGGACGCCACAAAGTCCTTTTGAGATTGGGCCCGCTCAGGCATGCCAGGTGGGGGCTCGTCTTCGCCACTTCGGGCATGTCTGGGCGGCCTCAATTCGAGATTACTGGACCGTCAAGACGGTCTCCTCCGGTCACAAGTGGGTTTTCAGCAATACCCCAAGACTCAGATTTGTTCCCACAGCTCTTCCAGGTTCAGAAGAGAAAAAGCAGGTCCTATTAACCTACGTGAGCTGTTTATTGGATCAAGGCGCAGCCGTCCCTGTTCCAGAAGACGAACAAGGCAAAGGCATGTATTCTCCTCTGTTCATGATACAGAAGAAAAACGGTACATGGAGGCCAGTAATAGATTTGACACATCTCAATTCTTTTATCCGAAAAGAAAAATTCAAAATGGAATCTTTAATTACGATCCAACACTCAATACATCTGGGAGATTGGATGATTTCAATCGATCTGAAAGATGCATACTTTCATGTGCCAGTTGCAACAGAATTTCAGCAGTACCTCCGCTTTGCGGTAGGCAATCAACATCTGCAGTTTACATGTCTACCCTTCGGCCTAACAACGTCACCTCGGGTCTTCTCAAAGGTCCTGTTGTCAGTTGTGGCTCTACTCCGTATCAAAGGGGTTCATCTCCACCACTATTTAGACGACCTACTTCTCCTAGCTCAGAACGAAGATCAACTGTTAGAGCACAGGAGCTTAGTCATCTCCACCTTGCAGGAATTCGGGTGGCTTCTGAATCTAGAGAAGAGCCATTTAGAGCCAACACAATCTCTGGTGTTTCTAGGGGCTCACTTCAACACATTGGAAGGCACCATCTCCCTTCCAGAGGAGAAGATTGGAGTGATTCGGGACAGAATACACGCAGCCCTAGCGTCGTCTCACCTCTCAGCTCTCCAATGCCTGAAAGTAATTGGCACAATGACAGCTACCATTCCTATGGTGAAGTGGGCCCAATGGCATACACGACCCTTCCAAAAAGGGTTCCTTCAGCAATGGGATTCTTCCAGCCAAGTCCAGCGCATACACCTTACGTCATCCATGAGGACGTCTCTTCTTTGGTGGCTTCAAGGGAAGAATCTGCGCAATCACCATTTAATCATGCCCATCTCATGGGTCACGTTAACCTCGGATGCCAGCAGTCGAGGTTGGGGCGCTCACTGCCTTTCAGAAGTGGCGCAAGGCCGATGGGGTTTTTCCGCTCGGGGGATTGTCTCCAACATCCTGGAGCTGAAGGCCGCCTTTCAGGCACTCCTGTCATTTCGTCACCTAATAGAAGGTTCATCTGTGATGCTAAGGTTGGACAATACAACCGCGGTGGCTTACATAAAGAAGCAAGGTGGAACCCGCAGCTGGTCGCTGCTACAGGAAGTAGAGCCAATAATGAGCTGGGCTCAGAAATATTTGTCCAACATCTCGGCAGTTTACATTCCGGGGGTCCAGAATGTACAGGCAGACTTCCTCTCGAGAGTACAAATGGACAACAACGAGTGGTCTCTCCACAGAGAGGTGTTCGAGTGGCTTCTGACCCTGGGAGTACTTCCAGAGGTCGATCTATTTGCTTCTCCATGCAATCACAAGATGCCCAGATATTATTCGAGGTTCAGAGACCCTCAGGCTTACGGGATAGATGCTCTCTCAGAGCGTTGGAAGTTTCAGAAGGCTTATGCCTTCCCTCCGGTACCGGTGATTCTGCAATTCCTCCGGAGGCTCAGAACAGAGAAGGTGGAGATCATTGCAGTGATTCCTTTCTGGCCCAACAGGCCTTGGTTTCCTCTGTTATCACTCCTGAGTTATCAAGACCCAGTTCCCCTTCCTCTCAGGCCGGATCTACTGTCGCAAGGCTCGAGGTTACACCCATGCCCATCTTGCCTACACCTCAGGGTGTGGTTCTTGAGAGGGAAAGGCTTGAATCCCTAGGCTGTCCGGAAGAAGCTATTCCAACTCTTCTTAGTGCCCGGAGGGGAAGTACGAACAGAGTATATGAACGGATATGGTCTAAATTCTCTGATCACATGTCTTCCCGGTCAAATCCGTGTAAGTCTCCAGCAGTAGAAGACATTCTAAGTTTTCTCCAATCAGGGCTGGACCTATCTTTAGCAGTCAGCTCACTAAGAGTGCAAGTTTCAGCCATCTCGGCCTTCACAGGAGTATCGTGGGCTAATCATACATTAGTCCGTCAATTTTTTAAAGGAGCTATCAGGCTTAAACCTCAGAGAAGACCTAGGTTCCCCAAATGGGACCTTCCTATTGTCTTGGATTTTCTCTCCAATCTCGGATCAGATCCTGACAAACCTCTTTCCATGAGAGATCTCACGCTCAAGACCACCTTCTTAGTAGCCGTGACGTCGGCTAAAAGAGTATCAGAGATTAGAAATTTAGGCTCAGAAGAACCTTTCCTAACCTTTTTTTCCAGATAGGGTAGTGTTGATTCCCATGCTTGGGTCAAACCCTAAAGTGACCTCAGTCTTTCATGAAAATCAAGAGATTGTACTTCCTACTTTCAGATCATCGGACGATCAGGATGTTCATCCACTTGACGTAGGCTACACTCTAAAGCAATATCTGGAGGTCACAAGTCCATTCAGACAAACGGAATTCCTCTTCGTTCTTCTTCATGGCAAAAACAAAGGAAAGCGAGCTTCGGTCAGGTCAATCTCTTCTTGGATTGTGCAGACCATTCAGAGGGCATACAAGGCAAAGGGCTTGGCTCCTCCAGAGGCAGTGACGGCTCATTCGACCAGAAGTATCTCGACCTCGTGGGCAGCTTCAAGGCATGTCGCGCCTGAAATCATTTGTAGAGCGGCTTCCTGGTCTTCTATAAACACATTTGTTTCTCATTATTGTGTTGAGCCTGCGGCTCTGTCATCTATTAATTTTGGTTTACAAGTATTGTCGGCTGACAATGTAAAATAAATTTGGTTTCTTTGCTCAAACATTTTTGCCCGCCCGTGTGTATTTTTGGGCGAGTTATTTCCCACACGTATGCTGCCATGGAGCCTGTCAGGAAAACGGAAAATTTATATCAAATACTTACCGTAATTTTCCTTTCCTGATAGGCTCCATGGCAACAGGAGTCCCTCCCAAAATGTCTGGAGTAGGCTAGTTACGGAACATGGATAGCAGCCTAGAGCAAAGATTTATGGGAGAGGGGGTCCTATTGGGTAGTTATGGAGGCGGAGCCTACCCACACGTATGCTGCCATGGAGCCTATCAGGAAAGGAAAATTACGGTAAGTATTTGATATAAATTTTCCGTTTTTGCCTCCAGCTTTCCACATTGCCTTATCTGACTTCATTGGGCTTTCTAATGCCCTTACTTGCTTCCAGTGTGTGAGGGTAAGCATTTTCTCCTTTATAAACTGAAGTTTTTTACATGCATTATTGGTTTTAAAGTTTTGGAAACGTCATTATTTATGCCACTAATAATTATGAACTCTGTTGTTTTTCTAGTCCTTCCTTCTACCAATCAATCACTTCTTTTGTCTTGAGACATTCAAGCACAACGTACGTATTTGCCCAGCACTCTTCTTTGTTCTTTTTACCAATCATGGCTTTGGTATGTATTGAGGCTTTTTAGCCCGTGTTAACATTATTAAAATTACACTTTTCTTACTTTACTTATTCTGTAATTTTTTAGTTTTTATAGGCATAATTTTAGGCCCTCTGCAGCCAATTACAGGGCTGAGTGTGATTGCCATCCCCAGTTGCTTGATTGCGCCTGCCTGGCCCCGGGAGTCTTGACGGGGTATGTCTGGGGTGTGGGTACTATGGGGATGTTCATTCCATCTTGTGGGAGGGCCCCCCTGTGGGATGTAGGAGGTTACAGTTGGACTGGACCGTGAATACTATGCTGATCAATCGCTCATTGATTTGTATTTTTTATATTTACCTGTTTCCAATTTTGTTTTGTGACAGTTTTTCTTCTTTTTTAGAGTCATTAATTATTTTCTGCTATATTCTATTCTCCTGATTAAGCCAATGTCTCGGCGAAACTAATACGGATGAATTGACCTGCTACTACCATTCAACATCAGTGGTGTCAGTCAACAGAAAAATTGTATAGTACTCCACTTGTATACTGTTCACAAATTATGTGTTGCTTGATTTGAAATTTTATACTATTAAAGATTTGATAATTTTATGATACCATGTGTGTTTAGTTGTCACTGGCACCGCTATAATCCCCCCCCTTCATGTCCTGTTATTTTTTTTTTTTTTTTATGTAATCTTTATTTTTTGGATATATTTTCTTAACATAACATTCAAAGAAAAACAAATAAAAGCCATACAAGACACAGCATAGTAAGAATCTGCACATCATAGCCATTTGCTCATGTGTCTTCATAACATACAAAATGGATACGCCTGATTGGCCATCTAACATAGAGGGACTAAGAGACAAAGGTGACAATTTAAAAAGGTGCGCAAACATATGAGTCATATCATCATGGATTTGTCTCTAATCCTACAAAATGATAAAGGCATTAAACATGGGCACATCCTATTCATGTCCTGTTATTCATGTTCTGATTCAGGGATGAGGTGCCGTATCTATTAGGACATACCACTAACCAATGTTCATTTGGTTGTAGAGGAAGTAAAGGAGTTTGTTACAGCTTGTGTTAGAAACTGTGAAGACTAAAGGCTAAAAAGATGCACACAGGTAGAACGTCTAAAAATAATTAGATTGGTTTATTGGGTACAAAATTACTTAGGTGAAAATGGTTATTACATATAAATGTATATAAAAAAATTCATGAAATTGATATTTTATACCCCACGCATAAACTCTGACACCACTTGATACAATAGCAAAATATAGTAATACATCTGAAAGAACGGAAATTAGGATTCCTGTAGTACTATCCAAATAAGGATGTAAGTAAGGAGGCCTGTGGGTCAGGCTGTGGATCCGGGCACAAATGTTCTTTTATTCGCTCGACATGTTGCGCGTAGAGGTACGCTTCTTCAGGAGCATAAAAGGTTCTATTGAATGTATATAGAGTAACAACAGATAAATATACAGTTTATTAACATATAAAAAACCTTAATGGTACATAATCAACAAAAAATACAAAAAGTGCTCTAGCTGGGTCAGTTGGCTGCAAACAGTCTCCCCAGAGTTGGATTGGCTTCAATCACATGAATGCTGGTTTACATTACCAGCACCTGTGTCTCTTCGGTGCTGTGTCAGTACTTACCCGTCCCTGGACATATCCAGATAATCTTGCTTACCAGCAATCCACTACGTCATTCCCTCTGCGTTTGATGACTACATGGTAAGCTGTGGGTCTTGTTCTCTTTACCCCCGTTTTTTGCATTCAGCACTACAATAACCTTTTTAAATGCAAGCCATCCCCTGCTACTGTATAGTCTGCTTAGCTTATTTCTACAAAACAACATTTTTAAGCACTTTTTTGGGGACCCATTGGTTCCCATTGTCTCCTAATATATTTGATACTACTTATGTCCACTTTATGTGAACATTATTGATTCCTTCCTTGTGACCTAGACTCAATTTACATTATGACGTATCATAGCTGCGTAATTTGTTATATATATTTTAGCGCCTGCGAGACTTGTTTAACCAACTTCAAAACTTTGTTATACTAATAAACCCCTATCTGCTGCAACCATTATATTATTCTACAATTATGCATCCCAGCTGCTTGGATTCCTGCCTCCAGGTGGCCAATTCAACTCTGGGGAGACTGTTTGCAGCCAACTGACCCAGCTAGAGCACTTTTTGTATTTTTTGTTGATTATGTACTATTAACCACTTCAATACAGGGCACGTATACACCTTCCTGCCCAGACCAATTTTCAGCTTTCAGCGCTGTCGCAGTTTGACAATTGCGTGGTCATACAACACTATACCCAAACTACATTTTTATCATTTTGTTCCCACAAATAGAGCTTTCTTTTGGTGGTATTTGATCACCTCTGCAATTTTTATTTTTTGCTAAACAAATAAAAAAAGACTGAAAATTTTGAAAAAAAATAAGTTTTGCTTTTGTTTCTGTTAAAAAATGTTATAAATAAGTAAGTTTTCTCTTTCACTGATGGGCACTAATAAGGTGGCATCAATGAGTGGGCACTGATATGCGGCACTGGTAGGCGGCACTGATGGGTGGCACTGATGGGCATTGATAGGCGGCACTGATGGGCACTCATGGGTGGCACTGGTGGGCACTGATAGGTGACACTGATGGGCACTGAAAGGCTGCAAAGATGGGTTCTTATGGGTGGCACTGATAGGCGGCACTGCTGGGCACTGATACGTGGCACTGATGGGCACTGATACGCGGCACTGATAGGCATCCCTAGTGGCACTGGCAGTGGTAGGCATTGTGAGTGGGCACTGATTGGCAGCTGCCTGGGCAATGATTGGCAGCTGCCTGGGCACAGATTAGTATTTCCCTGGGGGTCTAGGGGGCATACCTGGTGGTCCAGTGTGGATGGCTTCCCTGGTGGTCCTGGGCGGCTTCCCTGGTGGTCCCCGGTGGGATCCGAGGGGGACTGTGCTGATAAACAATCAGCACAGACCCCCCCTGTCATTAGAGCAGCCGATCGACTCTCCTCTACTCGCGTCTGTGAGATGCAAGGGAGGAAAAACCGATCACCGGCTCTTCCTATTTACATCGTGATCAGCTGTGATTGGACGCGGCTGATCACGTGGTAAAGAGTCTCCATCAGAGACTCTTTACCTAGATCGGTGTTGCGGGTGTCATACTGACACCCCCCAACAACGATCGCCCCGATGTGCACCCCCGGGGGCGCGCAGCGGCTTAATATCCTGAGGGCGTCATATGACGCCCAGTCAGGATATTGAAACCACTTTGCAGCCGTCATTTTGCTATATGGCGGGCGGCAAGTGGTTAAGGTTTGTTAATAAACTGTATATTTATCTGTTGTTCCTCTCTATGCATTCAATAGAACCTTTTATTCTCCTGAAGAAGCGTACCTCTACACGCAACATGTCGAGCGAATAAAAGAACATTTGTGCCCGGATCCACATCCTGACCCACAGGCCTCATATGATATCCAATATCTCCATCACACTCCTTACTTACATCCTTATTTGGATAGTACTACGGGAATCCTAATTTACGTTCTTTCGGATGTATTACTGTATTTTGCTATTGCATCAAGTGGTGTCAGAGTTTGTGTGGGGTATACAATATCAATTTCATGATTTTTTTTATATACATTTCTATGTAATAACCTTTTTCGCCTAAGTAATTTTATACCCAATAAACCAATCTAATTATTTTTAGACGTTCTACCTGTGTGCCTTTAAAGTCCATCTTTTTAGCATTTAGTCTTTACATGTTCATTATTGGGACTCTGGCACACTGCTATCTGTGTACCTACAGTTTCACCCTGTGTAAGTACACATAAACCTGGAATCTTTTCCAATTGTGTTAGAAACTGTTATAAGACTGTTTCCATAGTAGACAGCAATCCTAACACATGCAGATTTGGTGTCTTGCTGGATGCCTTTCCCTGCATGGCTGTCTACCTGTAGAAGTCTCAGAGTCTGCCACATTAACATTGCAACTACCTAAGGGTGTCCTGGCCCTAAACCTCTCTCCCAACGTTCTGTTGAAAGAGAAAATAAATCTCTTTGCTTTCAAGAAGTGTCTGGCACCCATGAATCTTGCATTACACCCACCATGCCTTGCAACCCACTCTATACAGGAGGATGTCAGCTGTCCTTGGCTCTGGAGGTTCTCATTAGACCAAAGGAGGCCTGGGCATGTATTTAACCAATATTTGCTTATTTCGGAGTTCAGCTTTAGGCCATTTTTGCTCTGCAAATAAAATACAGTAGAAAAGGAAATTACATTAAAATGCTGCTTGAACTCTTGCGCAAACATGGCGGGGATGATTATTAAAAGCAGAGAAAAGGAAAGGAATGCAAACTTACAGATAACCAGATTTCTTGGCTCAGGTTTCCATAAAATGAAAGGTGAAATCTGACTGCTATTGGCTAGAACTCCAATTCTGTGATAATTTTCTGAAGTTTTAAGTGATATTTTCACCTTTTCATAACATGTGACATGTTACACCCATTCTCAGGGTGTAAAATGTTATGAACGGACTGGCCCCCGCTCCCCCCCCCCCAATCCCTCGCTCTGACAGCTAGTGGGGACCTTCTCTCCAGCCCCCCTGTCACAATTAAAAAAAACGGCTTTTGGTTTGTAGTTTTCAATGGACTACCACGGCACTGTGGAGCACTGTGGTAGTTCATTAAGTCTTCCTGTCCTGTACGATGTACGGCCACACAAATACACCGAGAGCTGCATGGCAGCAGCGATCTACTGATCTACTGATTGCTGGTGCAATGCTTGATAGGCTCCAGAAACAAAAAATAAAAAATGCACATTTTTAACCTGCAAAAAAATATGCTTTTATTTAATTTTGTTTAAAGCTGAACGTATCCGTTTAATAAATCAGCAATTGGTGAATTATAGAAATAGGCAGCCATAGTTGGATTTTCTTATCTCTGGGATCCAGAAGCAGCTGCACCTTCCATGAGGATACACCCTAGGATTTTTAACCGCCAACATACGGGCAGATTGGGTCATTTAGATTTGCTATTGACGTGATCCAAAAACATGGATTGTTGTCAACTTCCTGTATTCCTAAATCTCTGTATCATTACTTGGATCTCCTGTTCATTGACCCAGTTCATTCCAGACCTGTTGACCTCCTCTCCTGGCTCAACCCCTGTCTTGCTCCTGGACCTTCCTTCTGCCTGATTACCAGTGCATGACTCCGACTTGCTTTATGGACTTTGCCTCTGCCTGATTACCCGTGCATGACCCCGGCTTGCTATATGCCCATATGCTGGGATAGTTAACGCTACATTTGGAGAAGACACTTTCATGAAGCCCCCTGGGACTCTTCCATCTCCAGGCTGCCAAGGTCTTCCCTCCATTGCCGGTGTGCAATACAAGCTGGTTTGACCCTGACAGTATATGCTGTTCTGGGTTCAAACCCTCCGGTAAGCCTCCATCTTCACTGGTTGTGGGCATTGCACTTTTTTTGAAGACACTGTGGTGCGGTGTATCGAATTGGTCTCTATATTTACCATCCAATAAGATCTAATATGTACATATAACGGACTTAATAGTAACCAGCTGTGTATTATTTTATATCAGTCTGTATGGAGTTACACGCTGGTGATGGCATTGTGCACATTTTTTCACAATTGGTGACCTTCAGGGTCCTTATTGTTTACGGATTTTAATTATTGGTTCACTGAAGGACATTCAATTTGTTTTTGATGGACATTTGTTCTTTATTGAAAGCACTGGATACTCATTTATTAATATTTTTTTCACAATTTATACATTGAGGGTGTATTTTCATTTAGCGCTACACATTTTGTTTTTTATTACCCTACTATTCCAGCCTCGTAAAGGGACCCTGTAAAGGGGCCATGCTCCCAGGTCACATGACAATGGGAAAAAACGAAAAAAGACCCATTTTGCAGCGCTTTTAAGGCACTTTGGAAGCGCTGCCTATTAATTTCAATGGGCAGGGGTGTTTTGGGAGCACTATTTATAGCGCTCCTAAGCCGCCCCAAAGATGCTGCTTGCAGGACTTTTCCCTAACATCCCGCAAGCGCACCGCCCGATTCTGAAAGCACCCATTGAAGTGAATGGGGGGCAGTTTACAGGCACTATTTCTAGCTCTAAAATGCCTGAAAACTGCCTCAGTGTGAAAGGGGTCTTAAAGAATATTGTATCAACTAAATATATGGTCCAAATATATCTATGCCTTGATTATTTATGGCTATATTACCTTTCAACTGTCCAGCATCCCATTACATTTTGTATACGTTAAAGCCTGTTGGTGATTTGTTTGTATCTTCTAGGAGCCTTAGCAGTAAAGCAAGGAAACGGAAAACCCTGTAGTATATTAATGTGCTATACTAAACAAGAATGCTGTGTATACAAACTAATTACAATTGTAGGAAAACAATACAAAACATACAGAGTGCTACGAATATGCATACAACACACATGTTATCTAACCCAACCTTTTTCAACCAGGGTGCCCAGGCATCTTCAGGTGTGCCTTGGCAAATGCCTAAAAATTGCCCAAAAATTGTATACAAGCCAGCGAGTGGAACAAGCCTGCCTATTATAAGCCACAGATTTTTATTGCGCACCATTACGATCTTCTATTCTATTGGAAGAATAAATCACCTTTAACATTGGGTGTCCTTACGTGTGTGGATGTTGCTGCATTATGTAAAACTATTAGAATAGTTTTTTACATTTTAGAATGGGGTGCCTTGAGACTGTCTATAATTTAAAGGGTGCCTGGACTAAAAAAAGGTTGAGAAACACTGATCTAACCTCTTCCTAGCAAAAGAGCATTGATAATAGTAAGAATGCTATAGTGAAACAACAAGGCTACTCAAGCAATTGTAGGAAACCAGGTTCTCTTGTAATGCAGATTTAGGCCTGGTTCACACTGATATGATTTCAGGTGCGATTTGGCCCCACTGAATCACATGACAATGGAAATAACATTGCTTTCAGTGGTGCCTGTTCACATCAATGCAGCACAGGTGCAAAGCGACTTTGGGAAAGGGTCCTGTGCTACTTTGGATTTGGCCCCATAGAATATGCAAACCGCATCCAAAATGCAACTAAAGTCACATCAAAGTCACATTACATAATGGCACTTCAAATCATGTCAAAATCACATCACAGTAGTGTGAACCAAGCCTAAGTGTCATCCGCAGGTGAAGTCCCTTCTTTGGTCTTGTGGAGTCCCCCTTTCAGCTTGTGCAGCCGGCCTATATAAAACTGACAGCTCTGGTCGGAGCCGCTGTACTAACCGTCTGAAGTTAGTACAGCGATTTTCTCCGCTGAGCTTTTGTGTTCTGACAGTGGGACAGCCCCCTCCAGAACACTCCAATCAGCACTCTCTGCCAGTGGCTGAGAGCACTGACCAAGAGTCGGTCGGCTGCTTCTGTCGGACCAACCGACACAC
Source organism: Aquarana catesbeiana (assembly GCF_042186555.1). Lineage (NCBI taxonomy): Eukaryota > Metazoa > Chordata > Amphibia > Anura > Ranidae > Aquarana > Aquarana catesbeiana. Next base: position 51,364,604 of record NC_133334.1, on the reverse strand, counting down.
ACACAGGCCGAATGTCGGCCAGTTTTTATTGAACCGCCTGATATCTCCTGACATTCGCCCCGTGTGTATGGGCTTTAGGCTTTAACAGTTTTTTTGTTTGTTTTTTTTAGGCGAAAAGGGATCAGGGCAGACTGTGCAAGCAAAATGTACAACGCAAAATGTTTGCAGAATGGAAAACCCACTAAAAGCTTACATTATACAAGCCTGCAACAACTAAATATGGAATCCATCATTATGTGGGTATATGTGTGAATAGGTTTGCTAATCTCCATGACTAATACGCTTTAAAGTGTTGTATAAAGTAGATTAGGTGTCACAGACATTTAACACCTCAGGCCCCTGAATTAAAAGGATGAATCCTCATCTACTAAATTGTAAGCTCTAATGAGCAGGGCCCTCTGATTCCTCCTGTTTTGAATTGTATTGTAACTGTACTGTCTGCCCTCATGTTGTAAAGCGCTGTGCAAAACGTTGGAGCTATATAAATCCTGTATAATAATTATAATAATTTAACATTGCCTAGACTCCTACAATAAACCGTGCTGCACAGTTCAGTCGAGTGGGGTAGAATCCTCAGATTTAAAGTGTCTCTGTTCTTTGATATGAAGCTAACATCTCCCACCTCTGAAGTAATTTATTAAAGCCAAACTACTAAAGCCTTGTGTGGGGCCCCAGGGGCACAAATTGGCCATTTGTAGAAGAGATGATAGTCATCTACTGGACCAGAAAAGAGGACAATTCAGTCCTTGTGGGCAGAATCCTCAGATTTAGAGGGTCTCTGTGCTGTATATGTTTACCTGGCTCAGCTGAAGCCACCATCTCCCACACCTGGGGTCATTTTATTCACGCCCAACTACTGAAGCATTGTGTGGGGCCCTGTAGTTACAGATTGACAATTTTTAGAAGAGATGATCATCATCCACAGAACCAGAGAGGACAGTTCAGTCCTGCAAGGCAGAATCCTTCAATTCAGAGGATCTCTGTGCTCCTTTTTTCCTGGCTCAGCTGAAGCTAATATCTCCTACCTCTGGGGTCATGTATTCAATCCCAACTACTAAAGCCTTTTGTGGGTGCTCTGGGGTCATAGAGTGGCCATTTTTAGAGAGGTGATAGTCATCCACTAGACCAGAAAAGAGGAAGAATGATGAAGTCTTGTAAAGGGCCCAACTACATTTCAGGTTTCATTTCCAATTATCATCCTTTGTGGACACGGCTAATTTGATGAAATATGTAGAATGCCTTTCTTACCACCTTTTGAAAATATTGTCTGGCCTTATTACCTTGAATCACTGATCTGGAAAAAATATGCAGCACTTTTCAGATGGAGTTCATATAGTGTGTGTGTGTGTGTGTGTGTGTGTGTGTGTGTATATATATATATATATATATATATATATATATATATATATACATATATATGTACAGTATCTCACAAAACTGAGTACACCCCCCACATTTTTGAAAATATTTTATTATATCTTTTCATGCGACAACACTGAAGAAATGACAGTTTGCTACACTGTAAAGTAGTGAGTGTACAGCTTGTATAACAGTGTAAATGTGCTGTCCCCTCAAAATAACTCAACACAGAGCCATTAATGTCTAAACCACTGGCAACAAAAGTGAGTCCACCCCTACGTGAAAATGTCCAAATTGGGCCCAACATGTCAATATTTTGCGTGGCCACCATTATTTTCCAGCACTGCCTTAACCCTCTTGGGCATGGAGTTCACAAGAGCTTCACAGGTTGGCACTGGAGTCCTGGTGAATGTTAGAGACCTTGTGCTCCTCCACCTTCCATTTGAGGGTGCCCCACAGATGCTTAATAGAGTTTGGGACTGGAGACATGCTTGGCCAGTCCATCACCTTTTATCCTCAGCTTATTTAGCAAGGCAGTGGTCGTCTTGGAGGTGTGTTTGGGTTCGTTATCCTGTTGGATTACTGCCCTGCAGCCCAGTCTCAGAAGGGAGGGGATCATGCTCTGCTTCAGTATGTCACAGTACATGTTGGCATTCATGGTTGCCTCAATGAACTGTAGCTCCCCAGTATCGGCAGAACTCATGCAGCCCCAGACCATAACACTACCACCACCATACTTGACTGTAGGCAAGACACAGTTGTCTTTGTACTCCTCTCCTGGTTGCCGCCACACACACTTGACACCATCTGAACCAAATAAGTTTATCTTGGTCTCATCAGACCACAGGACATGGTTCTAGTAATCCATGTCCTTAGTCTGCTTTTCTTCAGCAAACTGTTTGCGGGCTTACCTGTGCATCATCTTTAGAAGAGGCTTCCTTCTGGGACGACAGCCATGCAGACCAATTTGATGCAGTATGTGGCGTATGGTCTGAGCACTGACAGGCCGACCCCCCCCACCCCTTTAACCTCTGCAGCAATGCTGGCAGCACTCATACGTCTATTTCCCAAAGACAACCTCTGGATATGACGCTGAGCACGTGCACTCAACTTCTTTGGTCAACCATGGTGAGGCCTGTTCTAAGTGAAACCTGTCCTGTTAAACCGCTATATGGTCTTGACCACCGTGCTGCAGCTCAGTTTCAGGGTCTTGGTAATTTTCTTATAGCCTAGGCCATCTTTATGTAGAGGAACTTTTTTTTTTTTTCCAGATCCTCAGAGTTCTTTGCCATGAGGTGCCATGTTGAACTTCCAGTGACCAGTATGAGGGCGTGAGAGTGATAACACCAAATTTACCACACCTGCTCCCCATTCACACCTGAGACCTTGTAACAGGGAAAATGGCTAATGCACTCAGGGATGTACTCACTTTTGTTGCCAGTGGTTTAGACATTAATGGCACTGTTATACAAGCTGTACACTCACTACTTTACAATGTAGCAAAGTATCATTTCTTCAGTATTGTCACATGAAAAGATATAATAAAATATTTACAAAAACGTGAGGGGTGTACTCAGTTTTGTGAGATACTGTAGTTGTGTGTATGTGTGTGTGTGCCCCCTCGCCCGCCAGTCCCGCACTTACCCCATCTAGGTCACGGGTGGTTTCCCCAGCTTCTCCTCCCGGCCAATCCGGTCGCTTCTCCTCTTGGCAAATCCGGTCTTAGGACTCGCTGTCCTGATTTCCTGGGAGGAGAAGCAGGAAGACTAGAGCGAATGTTGATTCGCTAATGTCACAAGTGGGTGGGCTTACCCTTTTTGAAGTCAATTATAGCCTCAGATACTAATTGCATTACATTTTTGGATGGAACTCCGCTTTAATGTGCTTCCCAATGAAAAAAACCTGTAGAAATCTATGCATCTGGTGCCCCGCATAGAGATCAGTGGCCGGCGCATAGAGATTAGGGGGGCCGCGCCCCTGCGCCCCTTAAGGACCAGCCGCTGCTGGTTCAATCTGTTCTAACCTATTCAACTAAGTGTGTATTTGATTCATTGTCTGTGTGGCTGATTGGTGTATGCAATGCATGAGTGCAAATGTGTGAACTTATGTTAGCCATACATTCTTTGATTCTATTATCTGATTGATGCACAAATCCCTCAAAAACAATTGAATCAGAAACCAAGCAAATAGCCATAGCCTCCCTTCTGATCAATTTAGACTTGGTTAGGATCATATTTAATCAAGCTGAGTTGATCGGCAATAGTGCAAAATAATCAGTAGTTTTGAATTGATGGTCAGCAATGAGATGATTCTGTCATTAACTCGATCATTGTCTTTTGATTTGATTAAGAAGCTGCATGTGGGAAACGGAAATACGATAGATAACTTACAATAGTATTTTACAACTATCGAACAAAAGTAATTTCCCCATGTGTCATATTGGCCGATTTTAATATCAACTATCAATTAGTTATTCCCATTGGGAGAGATCAATCTGAAAATCAATCTTTTATCAAAGCATGTATGGCCACTGATTGTTGTGCTTTGTATTTTTTAGGTCGCTTTGCAGTAATGCAAGGAACGCAAGCCTCTGTAGTCTTTTAATGTGCTTTTATTAAATAAGAATGCACACACACAAACTACTTACATACACACGCAAACTACTTAAAATTGTAGGAAATTAAATACATGACGTACAGAGTATTACAGATATGCATACAACCCCGGAACATGCTATCTAACCTTCCTAGAAAATGAAAATGGACAATGGTCTGTATACAATCAGGATACACTATAAAGTCGCCTCTCAGGCTATAGCTCTCTATATAGATCTTTGCAGGCAACCAGGGCTCCAGGGTATTCTAGTAAATCCAGAAATTAGACTTTCTCCTTGTGTAGCTTTAGTGTCACCCCCAGGTGAAATTTTGTCTTTGGTCTTTTTTTTGCGAAGCCCCCTTTCGGCTTATGCTGCTGGCCTTTTATTTAGAAAGTTTGGGTAGTCATTCCCACACGGGCTTGTCCTTTTCTGCATCAGTTTCTTTGAGCAAAGCATTTTAAAACTCAAACTCTAGATGGCACTGTGGTATCATACTGTACATGCAAAAGGTCAAATATATCAAAAGATCGAGTTATTTTTGACCCTTATTGATATATAGGTTTGGAACCAGTGTTATGATTTCCTTTAAAGCAATGGGAGCAGCTAAAAATGTGTACATTGGCCAAATATACAATAGTCACCATTTCCCATTGTATTAGAGGTCAGCATGTGTAAACATTGTTCCAATGGCATTTATTTGAGAAATGTTTCCACAACAGATTTTATATGTATGTAAGTTTGAAAAGATCACCAAACCTACAATAAATAATAATAATAAAAAAAATAATTATAACACACTACTGTGCAAGGGTTTTAGGCAGGTGTGAAAAAATGCTTTACATTAAGAATGCTTTCAGAAATAGAAGTGTTAATAGTTTATTTTTATCAATTAAAATGAAACATAAATGAACAGAAGAGAGATCCAAATGAAATCAATATTTGGTGTGACCATACTTTGCCTTCAAAACAGCATCAGTTCTTCTAGATACACTTGCACAGAGTTTTTGAACTTGACAAGTCGGTTCCAAACATCTTAGAGAAGTAACTATAATAAATTATTATTCTGGCCAATGAAGTGAACTAACGCCCAAGTGCTTGACGCACCTAAATGCGTTACACAAATTTACAAGTGTGAAGCGTTTTTTTTCTGCTAAAACTCTGCTGCCAGGGGGAAAGGAGTCTAGGAGAGTTAGCAAAATGTTCAGTGTGCATGAGGCCTTATGATCCTCCCACAGAACATCTACATCATAGGCTCTTTACCACCAATCACTGCGCACAATCAGCATGTTGTGAAGGACATCAAATGATGCCCAGTCACAACAATGAAACCAACGCCTGGCCGTCATTTTGCTATAGGCCGGGCGGGAAGGTGTTAAATCGATGGGTTTAGTTCCACTTTAGGAACTAAACCCATTGATTTAACAGTTTCTCAAAACTGTTATATTCAAGGCATGCCGTGAATTATAACTGTCAAAATTGTTTATGTCCTCAACTGAACTATCAAATGGCTGGTGGCCAAAGTATCTACCTGGGAAATGAAAAAGAAAAATCAATAGTTTTCTTTTTTTTTTTTTTTACATTTATTTTCACCTTCCTAACAAACCTGTTATTTTTCAATTTCTTTCAACAGACCAAACTGTCCAGAAAAAATAGTCGTTAAAGTGGATTACATTTATTTAACACTGACAGAGGTGCTTAAAATGGTCGGAATTTATTCAAATTGTTTCCTTAACTCTTGCAGTTAATGTAGGAAATGCATGAAGAAACTAAATCAGATAATGCTAATCAACATATAGAGTAAGATCTGTTAGGGTCAAAATAAGAGTTGCAGAATCCAGAGTAATGCTGGCCATACACTATACGAAAAATGGGCCGCATTTCAGTCATTTAGACAGTTCCTTCATTTTTCGGCCAGTTAATGGGCACAAAATCGATAAACGTTGGGACATTTTTGAGCCGAAAAAACAAAGGACAAGTTTGGAAATTTTCTGCCCAACGAACAATAAATTGAAAGGTTAAAGCGGAGTTCCAATAAAAAAAAAAAAAAGTCAGCAGCTACAAATACTGCAGCTGCTGACTTTTAATATTCGGACACTTACCTGTCCCAGGGTCCAGCGATCCAGGGGAATGAAGCCCCGCTCGTCTCCCCCTCCTCTCTGTGGCACCGGCATTGTCACTGTGGGCGCCAGGCTGTGGCTTCACAGCCGGGCACGCACTGGGCATGCACGAGCCGCGCAGTGACTGGCCGGGCAATCATCTGGGACCTGTGACGTGTCCCAGATGATTGCCAAGAGGGAGGGGGGAGAGGTAATCTCCCTTCCGGCTCTGCGGAACCCCGGGAGGAAGTGGGAGCTGGGACCCTCTAAAAAGAGGGTTTCCGCTTCCCCATCCAAAAAAATGATATGCCAAATGTGGCATGTCAGGGGGTCACCTTCCCTTAAAGCGGAATTTACATTTTTGGGTGGAACTTCGCTTTAATGTGTTTCCCGTCCGAACTGTCTGCACTAGGTATATGTAAAAACACAAACAAAAAATGCATTCATTTATGTCCACTGAATGATTTATCGGTCATTACATGATGGCACTATTGTTTGCGCTCCCGGCCGAATGTTCGTTTTTCGAAAATGGGTTTAGCAGATTTTTTGCATAGTGTATGGACAGAATTAAAGTATCCAACAGGAAATGAAAAAAAAAAATCTATTTCCTTTTTTTGACCATTACTTTCACCTGGTGATCCTCCAAACTATCCTTTTTTTTAAACTTCTTTTAACAGACTAAATTGTCCAGAAAAACGTCAGTTAAGAGGATGAAATTAATTTAACACTGACAGAGGTGCGTCTATTGTATTTTGACAGCCAGTCCTGCCTCTTATCAAAATACCCAAACAGTTGCATTTGATTGGATGCAGGCACTGGCTTCTTCAGTTGTTTTGCTGTCAGGCAGGACATGGCTTAAATTCACCTGTGTATGGCCAGCTGTACCCTAATGTCCTTACAACCCCCTTAAGGGCCCTCCACCCAATTCACATTTTTCACACAATTGAGGCCAACGGCTTGCCATGTCTTCTTCCTGCAGCTGGTGATAGACAAACAAAACATTAGAGCCTCAATTTCATCCTCTTCGTGCTATGCAGATAATGCTATGGCCCAAGCATTATGTCATGGAAACGAATGGGGCAAAGCCATCTGCTGCTCCATGCACCGTGTATTTTTGTAAACCCTGACAGATTAATGGGTAATGGGGGAAGGGTGCTGTGCTATCAATAGGACCTGTTGCTTTTACTTTGAGTAAGCAAAGTTGCAGATTCTTTTTATGAAAAAAGTGAAAGTGTGAAGAGAGAATGGGAGCACACGCACACATAGGAGTCTATGTGAAAGTCTAAGGCTGGATTCACACATACAGGGCATCCGGAAAGTATTCACAGAGCTTCACTTTTTCCACATTTTGTTATATTACAGCCTTATTCCAAAATGAATTAAATTAATTATTTTATTCAAAATTCTACAAACAATACCCCACAATGACAACGTGAAAGAAGTTTGTTTAAAATCTTTGCAAATGTAATAAAATTAAGAAAACAAACAAAAAAAATCATGTGCATAAGTATTCACAGCCTTTGCCATGACACAACAACTTGATTGGAGTCCACCTGTGGTACATTCAGTTGATTGGACATGATTTGGAAAGGCACACACCTGTTTATATAAGGTCCCAAAGGTAACTGTACATGTCAGAGCACAAACCAAGCCATGAAGTCCAAGGAATTGTCTGTAGCCCTTCGAGATAGGATTGTATCGAGGCACAGATCTGGGGAAGGGTAAAGAAACATTTCTGCAGCATTGAAGGACCCAATGAGCACAGTGGCCTCCATCATCTGTAAATGGAAGAAGCTTGGAACCACCAGGACTCTTCCTAGAGTGGGCCGCCCGGCCAAACTGAGTGATCGGGGGAGAAGGGCCTTAGTCAGTGAGGTGACCAAGAACCCGATGGTTACTCTGACACAACTCCACCGTTTCTCTATGGAGAGAGAACATTCCAGATAAATGACCATCTCTGCAGCAGTCCACCAATCAGGCCTGTATAGTAGAGTGGCCAGACGGAAACCACTCCTCAGTAAAAGGCACATGACAGCCCGTCTGGAGTTTGCCAAAAGGCACCTGAAGGACTCTCAGACAATGAGAAACAAAACTCTCTTGTCTGATGAAACAAAGATTGAACTCTTTGGCCTGAATGGCAAGCGTCATGTCTGGAAGAAACCAGGCACCGCTCATCACCTGGCTAAAACCATCCCTACAGTGAAACTTGGTGGTGGCAGCATCATGCTGTGAGAATGTTTTTCAGCGACAGGAACTGGGAGACTAGTCAGGATCGATTAGAAAGATGAATGCAGCAATGTACATAAACATTCCTGATGAAAACCTGCTCCAGAGCGCTCTAGACCTCAGACTGGGGTGAAGGTTCCAACGGGACAACGACCCCAAGCACACAGCCAAGATAACAAAGGAGTGGCTACGGGACAACTCTGTGAATGTCCTTGAGTGGCCCAGCCAGAGCCCAGACTTGAACCCAATCGAACATCTCTGAAGAGATCTGAAAATGGCTGTGTACCATCGCTTCCCATCTAACCTGATGGAGCTTGAGAGGTCCTGAAAAGAAGAATGGGAAAATCTGCCCAAAAATAGGTGTGCCAAGCTTGTAGCATCATACTCAAAAAGACTTGAGGCTGTAATTGGTGCCAAAGGTGCTTCAACAAAGTATTGAGCGAAGGCTGTGAATACTTATGTACATGGGATTTATTTCATTTTTTATTATTAATAAATTTGCAAACTTTTCAAACAAACTTCTTTCACATTGTCATTATTGGGTATTGTTTGTAGAAATTTGAAGAAAATAATGAATCCATTTTGGAATAAGGCTGTAACATAACAAAATGTTAAAAAAGTGAAGCGCTGTGAATACTTTCGGATGCACTGTTTTTCTAATTGGGTGCAGGTTTTCCCTGCATCCAATTCACATGACAGACGAGTGTGACCTGCTCTCAATAGAGCTGGTTCACACAGGTCCGGGGCAGCTGTAGTCCGCATTCAAAAAGAGTCCTGTGCATTTTTGGGTCCGATTCAGGTGCGAATTCAAGCACAAATGTGCATCTGAACCAGTGAACAGGAACACAAAGGACCCCAGGCACGAACTTACGGCTGCATATGTGTGAATCCGGCCTAAAGGAGCATGTTCTCTTTAGCGATGCAACACTTTATATTTAAAAAGCAGTGAATGATACCTTAACAATACATTGCACGTTTTTTCACCTATATTAAATGTTTGGTAAAAGTCACAATCACATTTTTTTAATTTTTTTAAATATACCCCTTTGTAACATTTTCGTAGTGCACTATACTGGAATGACCAGAACCCTCTGACTAGGGGTCGTTGGTTACTCAAATCTTCTTACAGGTACATTAAAGTGATTCTAAAGCCAGAAAGTTTTTTTTTTTATCTTAATACATTCTATGCATTAAAATAAAAATCCTTCTGTGTGCAGCAGCCCCTCTAATACATACCTGAGCCCCATCTCAATCCAGGGATGTTGCACGAGAGTCTTGGCTGTCTGGGACTCTCCCTCCTCATTGGCTGAGACAGCAGCGGAACCTGCTGCTGTCAATCAATGTCGGTGAGCCAATGAGGGGAGAGAGAGGTTGGAGCCGAGCCGCGGCTCCACGTCTGAATGGGCACATAGAGCAGCGACTCGGCTCGGGTGCCCCCATAGCAAGCTGCTTGCTGTGGGGGCAGGAGGGAGGGGCCAGGAGCACCAGAGAGGGACACGAGAAGAGGAGGATCTGGGCTGCCCTGTGCAAAACCATTACACAGAGCAGGTAAGTATGAAATGTTTGTTATTTAAAAAAAAAATTGAGCTTTCTTTTGGTGGTATTTAATCATCTCTGTGGTTTTTATTTTTTGCGCTATAAACAAAAGAAGAGTGACAATTTTGAAAAAACTCAATATTTTTTACTTTTTGCTATAATCAATATCCCCCAAAAATATATAAAAAAAACTTTTTTTTTTTTCCTCAGTTTAGGCCGATATGTATTCTTCTACATATTTTTGGTAAAAAAAAATCATAATAAGCGTATATTGATTGGTTTGGGCAAAAGTTATAGCATCTACAAAATAGGGGATAGATTTATGGCATTTTTAATATTAATTTTTTTTATTAGTAATGGCGGTGATCTGAGATTTTTATCATGACTGAGACATTATGGCGGACACATCGGACACTATTTGACACTATTTTGGGACCATTGTCATTTATACAGCGATCAGTGCTATAAAAATGCACATATTACTGTGTAAATGACACTGGCAGGGAAAGGGGTTAAGTATGTCCTAGGGAGTGATTCCAACTGTGGGGGTGGGGGGGGGGGGGGGGCTACCACTGCCATGACAGTGATCACTGCTCCCGATGACAGGGAGCACTAGATCCCTGTCATGTCACTAGGCAGAACAGGGAAATGCCTTGTTTGAATCTCCGTGACACGATCGCGGGATACCAGCGGACATCGAGTCCGCGGGGCCCGCGGGCACAGTCACGCTGTACGCGGCGCGCGTACGCCCACTAGCTCCGCCAATTAAGGGGGACATACAGGTAAGCCCATTTGCCCACCGCTGCCATTGTGCCGACGTATATCGGCGTGCAGCAGTCAGCAAGTGTTTAATATAGCAAATGGAAATATACAAAACACTGCGCTCTATAGTGTAAAACAAAATAAAACAGCAGCCGCATACGTTGTGACAAACAGTGAAAATAAAAAAGGAAAAAAATGCAGCGCTATGAACATAAAGTGAATATATAATAATGTGTCAAGTCCATAGGTATTAACCCTGGTGGTGAATCATGTGATGAATAGATCATGAAATCCTATTCAAAAAGAAGTGAGATAATGAATGTCCACTTATGTCAACACACTAAGAAAAACTGAAGTGGATGATGGAGGTCCTAGGAGGACTGTCAGGGATGGTATAAGTCCGTAGATGAAAGGCAACGTCAATGGTACTTAACATCAATGAGTAGAAAAGGATGGGTACTCTTACCAGATAAGGTGGTGATAGGTAAGAGAAAAATCAAAGCTTCCGCGTGGTGCAGGTAAAAAACTGGATTTTTATTGCTCACCCTGCTCTTCTCCAATGATCAGATTTGTCTTGACACTGCCCACCCACACAGCCATTTACTTGGAAGATCACATGTGATCACATCTATGAATGATCAAAAAGGCTTTTTTGATCATTCATAGATGCGATCACATGGTACGATTCTGTGAAGAGTCTTTTGGTCAGATTGTTACGTATATGGTCACCTGCTGCACAAGGAGCTCAGAGAGCTGGTTGAGAACAAACAGCAGCACGCTGATCTTCCAAGTAAATGGCTGTGCGGGTGGGCAGTGTCAAGACAAATCTGATCATTGGAGAAGAGCAGGGTGAGCTGGGCTTACTGCTTTACTGACTCCATGTCATAGACAGGAAAGTCCACCTTATCTGGTAAGAGTACCCATCCTTTTCTACTCATTGATGTTAAGTACCATTGACGTTGCTTTTCATCTACGGACTTATACCATCCCTGCCAGTCCTCCTAGGACCTCCATCATCCCCTTCAGTTTTTTTTAGTGTGTTGACATAAGTGGACATTCATTATCTCACTTCTTTTTGAATAAGATTTCATGATCTATTCATCACATGATTCACCACCAGGGTTAGTACCTATGGACGTGACACATTGTTATATATTCACTTTATGTTCATAGCGCTGCATTTTTTTCCTTTTTTATTTTTCAAGTGTTTAATATCACTTTAAGAGCTTGTTCACACTTGACTAAATTTCTAAGGCTTAACAAACGCTCCTATAGCGCTAGTGTCGCGTTATTGAGCTTTAGTATGGGCATTAACCTGGCGTTTTACAAGCATTAATGACAAGTTAAAAATGCTTCCAAATACCCTATGGGCAGTTTTGAAGCATTTCATGAGTGTTAAGTCGTGTTAAAACCACTCCACAAACGCCTTTTCCATTACAAGAAATAAACTAATCTTAATGCCCTGCAACCACACTGCAACTGCCTGCCAGAGCATTTGCGAAGACTCATAGAGTTGAATGGGAGGCATTGAAAGGCTTCAAATGCCTCCTGACTTGACACAAGGCTTCAATTTTGAAGTAACGCATTGCTAATGCTTCATGTTTTGATAGTATGAACTGCACTATGTGCTGTCCATTGTGTCATTTGCGTAGGCGTTTGAGGGGGCGTTTTTAATGCCTCTCAAATGCCTGCTTTTTTGAAAAATCTTTTTATTGGTGTTAATATCACATGAGCACGATGACCCACACACAGGTACTGTAATTGCATACACCTATGATGTCAAACCATTAACTGAAGTGGAGGGCACCATAATAAAAGAGAAGGTACGGCTCCCGTAGGTAATTTGAAATCATAACTAGTGAAATTAGAGACCTCATTGTTAACGTGGCAGTATAGCAAAAAAAGGTTTGCAGCAAACTCAAAAACACGATTATGCCATAGACGGCTCTGCCAGCCACTTGGACCAAACCTTATCATATTTTTTAAGATAGCCTCTGTTGGCATAGGTGTCCTTGTAGAGACGTAGGCTATTGTTGACCAACTGTTTCCAGAAGGTAATAGATGGGAGATCTGACTTCCTCCAGTGAAGTGTGATAGCTTTCCTGGCATAAAATAAAAGCAAGCGAACCAAAGTACGCCCTGCCACAGTGGGGATTATCTGTTCAATTAGTCCCAATAAGCAAACTGACATGGAGGACTGCAAGATGATGGCATTGACCAATCGTATGTAGGTTAACACTTCCTCCCAGAACATAGCGATTATAGGGCAGGTCCAGAAGATATGAGTAAAGTCTCCTAGAGCCCCCCCCCCCACATCGCCAGCACTCCGGAGGGGAGCTGGGATTCATTTTATGTAGTTTGTATGGTGTAAAATAGGCACAATGCACCAGTTTAACCTGTATCAACTGGTCACGGAGGGAAATGAAGGCCCAGAACAGAAGGTCCCAGATATTGTCCCAGTCGTTACAATCAAGTTCAGGGATGTCTCGGAGCCACCGGGCCCTAAGACTCTCCATGACAGGTAGTGAAACGCTAATGATATGGGAGTACAGTCAAGTCTGAGAACATCCTCTAAAGAAGATTGTATAAGTTGGGGAACAGAGTGGGAAAATTGGCAGCCAAAGGCATGGGAGAGTTGGAAATATCGGAAGAGATATGACCCTGGGACATTGAATTTAGACACTAAGAGGAGTAGGGGAGCCAGAGAATGGTTATCTACTATTTGGGAAATTGTTTTAATATTAAATTTAGTCCAGGCATAAGGCTCTGGTAACTTATAAATTTGGTCTAGGTTGGGGTTACACCACAGTGGGGCATTGGGATAATGCTCGCTTGGGATAATGCTCATATTTAAACCAGCTCCCCAAGCCCGGAGAGTGATAATCATAGATGGGGTTAGTGCATATGGAGCATGGGGACCAAGGAATATTAGAAATTTTAAAGCCTCCGATGATTTTACCACTGCTGCTTCAAGTAGTACCGAGGAGTTGGTGATGTCAGGGATCAGCCACCATGCAGCGGTTATCAGTTGAGTGGCTAGGAAAAATTTATAAAAGTCTGGGAAGGCCAGACCACCCTGGGAGGCAGGGTGCATTCAGGTAGCCAACCTATATCTGGGAGACTGGGGACCCCAAATAAATTGGGAGAACATTTGGTTGAGCTGGGCAAAAAAGGATTTGGGAATCCACTGTGGCAAACGGCTGCTTTTTATGCCAGTGTGATCTTAGAATAAGGCATAAGGTCTCATTTGATAGCAGAGAATGAGAAATGTACCTGCCGTTCATAATCTGTCAGACAATCACTGTAAATGGTCCTATCACATATATATACACATTATAAAACCCATCCCAAATCCCTAGTGCAGGAGGAACCATAATAAATGCCCGAACAAACTAACCTTCCACGTGCTGTCATCCTGGGTGCCGGATCAATGTACTCTGCCACGTTGTCAAGTTTGAATGCACAAGCTGATGAGCACAGACAGAATAAAAAATACAATTCTTTATTGTAAACTGTTTAAAAAAATGCAGTTCAGGTGCAAAAAAACAAGTTCTACCGGATCGTGTTTTTTTTTTATTGGATATGCATTGTTTAAAGGAATTAGAATATCTAGGTCATGATTTCTCAACATTTTTCTGTTGTGGCACCCTTTAAAATTACTGTATGCACAATCTCGAGGCATGCAATTCTAAACTATAAAAAAACAAAACTATTTGTTTTACACAATACAGAAACATCCACACATGTAGGACACCCAACGTTCGAGGTTTCCAAAGCAACTATACCTTTACACTCTGGTACTGACTAGTATTCCAATGTTTCTCTTCTCTCTCAGTTTCTCTCCCTCACTCAGCTAATGTGACCCCTGTGCTGACAGAGAGGGGCAGGGGAGGGTCAAAAAAGGATGTTGTGCAGGTGTCCAATGACCTTCTCAACCAATGAGGTCATTGGCAGCTAAAAGATTGTAATGGTGCAGAATGAAAATCTGCAAATTTGTATAACTAAAAGGCAGGCTTCTGCTACCGACCGGCTTGTATACAATTTATGGCCAATTTTTAGGTATTTTGCCGAGGCACATATGAAGAAACCTATAAGCACCATGGTTGAAAAAGGCTGACCTAGATATCTGTGTAGGACCTGTCATCCTTATTTCTATTACAAGGGATGTTTACATTTCTTGTAATAGCGGTAAAAGTGATTTAAAAAAATAAAGGGACAGTGTAAAATTTAAAAATAAAAAGTAAAATAAATAAGTAAAAAAAAAGTCAAAGTGCCCCATCATTCAAACAGCAAACGTATACAAAAGTTGCGCAAGCATATGTAAACTGTGTTCAAACCACACGTGAGATTTCGCCATGAACATTAGAGCGAGAGCAATAATTCTAGGACCAGATCTCCTCTGTAACTCTAAACACGTAACCTGTAAACATTTGGCTGGAGCCACCAGAAGTGTGTGTATATAGTTACATAGTTACTCAGGTTGAAAACAGGGAAATGCGACAAATGATTGTAGAGAGGGAGTGTTTGCGGGTGCTTTGCCCCGAACACTCCCTAAACTCCAAAAAAAATGCCATAAATCTATCCCCTATTTTGTAGACGCTATAACTTTTGCGCAAATCAATAAATATACACCTATTGCGATTTTTTTTTTTTAACCAAAAATATGTAGAAGAATACATATCGCCCAACATTGTGGAACAAATTTGCTTTTTTATATATTTTTGTGGATATTTATTCTAGCAAAAAGTAAAAAATCTTGCTTTTTTTTCAAAATCGTCGCTCATTTTTTGTTTATAGCGCAAAAAAATGAAAACCGCAGAGGTGATCAAATACCACCAAAAGAAAGCTCTATTTGTGGGGAAAAAAGGACGTCAATTTTGTTTGGGTACAGCGTTGCATGACCGCGCAATTGTCAGCTAAAGCGACGCAGTGCCGAATCCCAAAAAAAGCTCTGGTCAGGAAGGGGGTAAATCCTTCCGGGGCTGAAGTGTTTAAATACCGCCAAAAGAAAGCTGTATTTGTTTACAAAAAGAGATATAAAAAGTAGTAGTTGTCATTCAAACTATCAAAGCACTGAAAATGACCTTGTAATGAAGGGGTATATGCAAGCTATTAAGTGGTTAAGCAGATGATGCATATAGCATAGCTCCCAACTGTCCCTGATTTCGAGGGACTGTCCTTGATTTGGAGCAATGTCCCTCTGTCCCTCATTCCTCCTCATTGTCCCTCATTTTGGTCTGATCTATATAGATGTATATAAAATGCACTTTTTATCTATCAAAAAGTGTTTCCCAGTGCTAAACCTTTCATCTGATTTCTAAATTGCTGCATTTGTAAATTCCAAAAGCCAATATAAAGGAATAGTAGTGGTAAAAAAAAAGCTCTTGTGGGTTTACTTATCTTGTTTTTTGTACAATTCCCCTTTAAGGGGGCGTGGCAAGGGGTGTGTCCTATGCCTGCATACTTTTGCTGATAGGTGTCCCTTATTCCCATCTCAAAAAGTTGGGAGGTATGCATATAGCTAAGCATAGACTTGGACTACCTGGGACATGGAGATTTCTGATTCCTACCTTTCGTTATTCTGAAGAAATCCCTGTGTGTTTGTCTATGTCCATGTGGGAAAGTGAATCTAATGGGAGTGGTTTCATAATCAATCAGCTGCTGCAGCCGCATCTGTGTGCAGCTCCCCCCAGCCCCCCCCCCCCTTACACTTATCTGAGCCTGATGTCAATCCACCACTGTGCCTGAGATCAGCATCACTGCTCTCTTTCTCCTAACTGGCTCAGAGGCAGCAGCGGGAACCATTGGCTCCTGCTGCTGTAAATTACAGCCAGTGAGGAGGGAGCAGGGGGTGGGGCTAAGCTGTGTATGGATGAACTTGGGAGCCAGCAGCAGCAGCTGGTGGCCCAAAAAGAGGAAGGTTGGTGCTGCTCTGTGCAGAAACATTGCACAGAGTGGGTAAGTATACCATGTTTGTTATTTTTTTGTTAAATATTTTTCCCTTTACAATCACTTTAAATCTTTATTTTCCTGCCCTGTACACTCCACTTTCTAAAAGTTCTGATGTAACTTTATACATTAGGGGTCATTAATCAGAGAATTTGTGCAGCTAAGACTAGACCTTGGCTATATGAGACTGTCAAAGAAAATAACACATAAATCTTTCGTTTCCTGTCAGTCGATGGATAATATTATACACTCAGAAACATAGAAGCCATGATGTAACGTTTACTTTAAAGCTTCACTCACATGGGCATATACTTCTTTTCTGCATGGTTTGGCTTGCTGGCAGAGCTAGCAGAAGAGTAAATACGTGCCTAAAGTACTGGTGTTTAGACACATTTGGAAGCATACAATTCTGCTAATGGCTTCTGTGTGTATGCATGCATGTGTTTATGTGGGTTCATGCACGAATGTGCATAACATTTACAGGTATGTGTGGCCCTAGATGCAGTTGTGCCCTACTTTTTTGTGTGGCTAAATGCAATGCACATTATCTGATGTAGATGCAGCTATGTGTATGGGCTCATTGATTACTATAGTGCTGCATAACAGTGCCTTGAAAAAGTATTCATACTCCTTGAAATTTTCCACATTTTGTCAGGTTACAACCAAAAATGTAAATATATTTTATTGGGATTTTATGTGATCGACCAACACAATGTGGCACCTAATTGTAAAGTGGGAAGAAAATGATAAATGGTTTTCAATTGTTTTTACAAATATGTGAAAAGTGTGGGGTACATTTGTATTCAGCCCCCCTGTGTCAATACTTTGTAGAACCACCTTTCACTGCAATTACAGCTGCAAGTCTTTTTGGGGATGTCTCTACCAGCTTTTGCACATCTAGAGATTGACATTTTTGCCCATTCTTCTTTGCAAAATAGCTCAATCTCTGTCAGATTGGATGGAGATCTTCTGTGAATAGCAATTTTCAAGTCTTGCCACAGGATTCTCAATTAGCTTTAGGTCTGGACTTTGACTGGGTCATTCTAACACATGAATATGCTTTGATCTAAACCATTCCATTGTAGCCCTGGCTGTATGTTTAGGTCATTGTCCTGCTGGAAGGTGAACCTCTGCCCCAGTCTCAAGTCTTGTGCAGACTCCCAACAGGTTTTCTTCTAAGATTGCTCTGTATTTGGCTCCATCCATCTTCCCATCAACTCTGACCAGCTTCCCTGTCCCTGCTGAAGAAAAGCATCCCCACAACATGATACTGCCACTGGTATGTTCAGTCTGATGTGCAGTGTTAGTTTTCCACCACACATAGGAGTTGATTTGCTAAAACTGGACAGTGCAAAATCTGGTGCAGCTGTGCATGGTAGCCAATCAGCTTCTAATTTCAGCTTGTTCAGTCAAGCTTTGACAATAAAACCTGGAAGCTAATTGGTTTGTACGAAGAGCTGCACCAGATTTTGCACTCTCCAGCTTTAGTAAATCAACCCCACAGTCTTTTGTCCTTTTGTCAAAAAGTTCAATTTTGGTCTCATCTGACCAGAGCACCTTCTTCCACATGCTTGCTGTGTTCCCCACATGGCTTCTCGCAAACTGCAAATGGGACTTTTTATGGCTTTCTTTCAACAATGGCTTTCTTCTTGCCCCTCTTCCATAAAGGCCAGATTTGTGGAGAGCACAATTAATAGTTAGATTATTAGTAGATTCTCCCACCTGAGATGCGGATCTCTGCAGCTCCTCCTGAGTTCCCATGGGCGTCTTGGCTGCTTCTCTGATTAATGCTCTCCTGTACCCTACTTGTAAGTTTAGATGGACGGCCATGTCTTGTTAGGTTTGCAGTTGTGCCATACTCTTTGCATTTTCAGATGATGGATTGAACAGTGCTCCGTGAGATGTTCAAAGCTTGGGATATATTTTTATAACCTAACCCTGCTTTAATGTTCCCCACAACTTTATCCCTGACCTGTCTGGTGTGTTCCTTGGACTTCACGATCCTGTTTGTTCACTAAGGTTCTCTAACAAACGTCTGAGGGCTTCACAGAACAGCTGTATTTATACTGAGATTAAATTACACACAGGTGGACTCTATTTACTAATTAGGTGGCTTCTGAAGGCAATTGGTCCCACTAGATTTTAGTTAGAGGTATCAGAGTAAAGGGGGCTGAATACAAATGCATGCCACATTTTTCAGATATTAATTTGGCAAAAAAAACTGGAAAACCATTTATCATTTTCCTTCCACTTCACAATTATGTGCTATTTTGTGTTGGTCTATCACATAAGATCCCAATAAAATGCAATTAGGTTTTTTGGTTGTAACATGACAAAATGTGGAAAAGGGGTATGAATACTTTTTCAAGGCACTGTAGATATGCACAAAACGATATGTTGTATGCAACTAAACCAGGGGTCTCAAACTGGCAGCCCTCTGGCCGCCAGTTTGAGACCCCTGATCTAAACAAAGTGTTTTTTTCCTGCCAGCAAGAATGAGCTCTAAATGGCCTTAAGGAGACATAAAGTGAATCTAATGAGCAGAAAACAATGAGTATTATGTAATGGTTAGATAGATTAAAAAAGGAAAACAGACTTCATTTGTAGTGATAACACCTCAGAGCATCACTGTAAATGAGGCATTCAAAATGAAATAATAGATTTGTCTATAGGGCAGTGACATTGAGCAAGCAAGTGACAACACACGCAGATAAGACGCTGGCTGTCCGGTGACACTGATCACTATGTATATAAACACCCCCAAACTAAAAAAAAAATTGACAAGGCTTCCATACCACTCGAGGGTGAATAGAAAGAAGTTAAAGCTGCCATCCTCATGAAAACTCACCACATCCCTTCCCTTGGCCCCAGAGCTGTCCTCCGTGAGGAGACTTTCTACTCACTTGTTCCCCGCCATGTTGCCTCACTGCTGTATGAAATCACACACTCCCCCTCCCTGTACAGCTAATCATTCTATATGTGAAGGTGCCGTTTACCCAGGTCCTGGATACACATTACACTGGACTCTGTAACAATGGAGACTTTTCATAGATAATCCAAGCCAATTCTTCAGGTGTAAAAAATGAAAGGAACATACCACAGCATTTATTTTCAAACAGGTAGCACAGTCGCCTTAATCCAATCACTATGCAATGTGTCAAGGCAGGTGCAAAAAAACAAGTTCTACCAGATTGTGGTTTTTTTATTTGCTATGCATTGTTTACATGGATTAGAATATCTAGATCATGATTTCTCAACATTTTTTCTGTTGTGGCACCCTTTAAAATTACTGTATGCACAATCTCGAGGCACCCAACTCTAAAGTATAAAAAACAAAACTGTTATTTTTACACAATACAGAAACATCCACACATGTAGGACACCCAACGTTAGAGGTTTCCAAAGCAACTATACCTTTACAGTCTGGTACTGACTAGTATTCCAATGTTTCTCTTCTCCCTTCGGTTTCTCTCCCTCACTCAGCTAATGTGACCCCTGTGCTGACAGAGAGGGGCAGGGGAGGGTCAAAAAAGGATGTTGTGCAGGCGTCCAGTGACCTTCTCAACCAATGAGGTCATTGGCGGCTAAAGGGTTGTAATGGTGCAGAATGAAAATCTGCAACTTTGTATAACTAAAAGGCAGGCTTCTGCTACCGACCGGCTTGTATACAGTTTTTGGCCAATTTTTAGGCATTTTGCCAAGGCACACGTGAAGAAACCTATAGGCACCATGGTTGAAAAAGGCTGACCTAGATATCTGTGTAGGACCTGTCATCTTTATTTCTATTACAAGGGATGTTTACATTTCTTGTAATAGCGGTAATAGTGATTAAAAAAAATAAAGGGACAGTGTAAAATGTAAAAAAAAAAAAAGTAAAATAAATAAGAAAAAAAAAAGTTAAAGTGCCCCATCATTCAAAAAGCAAACACATACATAAGTTTACATATAAGCATATGTAAACTGTGTTCAAACCACACATGTGAGGTTTCGCCATGAACATTAGAGCAAGAGCAATAATTCTAGGACCAGACCTCCTCTGTAACTCTAAACAGGTAACCTGTAAACATTTGGCTGAAGCCACCAGAAGTGTTTGTATATAGTTACATAGTTAGTCAGGTTGAAAAAAGACACAAGTCCATCTAGTTCAACCTAAAAAAAAAAATGCAATCCCATATACACAATCCTTCACCCACAGTTGATCCAGAGGAAGGCGAAAAACCAGTGGCGGCCCGTCCATAGGGGCGCACAGGAGCCCCCTCCTCTAAGCTATTCTTGAAATTTTTTTTTAAAAAAAAGCAACTTTAAGAGTGTCCGGGCGCCAGAAACACATTGGTCTATGGGAAGCTCCCGCAAACACTCTACAATCATTTGTCAGATTTGTCCCTTTCCTTTTTTTGATTGGTGGGTACCGTAGGACGGTGGGTGGTGCTTTTCGTGTCACCGCGTTGTCACTTCCGGTTTCCCGTGGAGTTGATTGACTGGGCATGTGGATTGAGTCCTGAGCGAGCTGCGCCTGTGAGTAACGGTAAGTTCCGGTGCCGCAGGCCTCAGGCTCAGCCGCTGCCTCAGTCAAACAGTGACTTCTCCTGCACTGCACTTGTGAAATCTAGCCATTCCTCCGTACACTTCCCTGTGCTTCTCTGCAGAGTCAGTCATTCTCTCTCTTCTCCACTCAAGTCAGACTGGGCCCAGGCCAGGGCGAATGATCGCACTGGAGCCATTATTTGGGGATTATTTATTTCTGTTCTACCTGGATGTCACACACATATAGCTGTATACACTATATATACACAAAACAGGAGGATGGTAATGGTTTAGTAAGCCAGTCCACCACCTCCTCTGCATGAACGTACAACATTACTAAACAGAGGAAATTATGCCCTGCCTGAGGACAGACCATGTCCAACTTTGCCTTTGGACACATACGCTGCTGGCCCTCTCACAGTGCCATGGGAACATCTGCCTCTTTTCTCCTTGTTGGCCTCTCAGACCTGATGGGGTGGGGGGTGGGGTGCTTATTAACAAAATGTAATAAAGATGTGGAAGTGTGTACATGGGTGCACTTTATTCAATAGAAAGTGGTGTTTGGTGCATTTTAACTTGAGTACTCACTACACACATTCCACAGACACACTACAATATACTGCGTTAAACATGCAGTAATGTACTGATATATACTGCATTAAATGTACAGTATTGCACTGATATATACTGTGTTAAACGTGCAGTAATGCACTGATATATACTGCAGGAAACCTGCCCTGACAAATTAAACGGAGACGCCAATATCACACTGCAAATGGCCGCTATGTGGAGAGTATTTTTATACTGTGGGGCGAGACTAAGAGCAATGAGCCATGATTGGATAGAGTCATCATTACTTTCTCCAATCATGGCTCTGACAGGACTCTGTGCCCTGACTGGCCAAAGCTTTCATTGCTTCAGCCAATCAGGGCTTCCAAAGCACTGTGCAGCGGCACAGTGCATTGTGGTTATTTGGCGGGCCAAACAAATGGTCGAACGCCACAATAATTCGGGTGTTCTTCAAATGGGCAAACAGCCAATGTTCGGCTGTTTGCCCATTTGACTCTTTTCCTTCCCTTTTTCTCTTTTCCTTTTTTAAATTCTATATTTTATTTCAAATTTTTTTTATACATATAAACAAAACAAATTTTGTTGCATGCCTATCAAAACACAAATGTTCTGTTTTCAACGGATATATATAAGGCCATTATTTAAACAGAGAGATCAAACAAACAAAAAAGGGGAGCTTTTCTACAAGGAGAGTTGGGTTCTCTCTCCTCCTTCCCCTTAAAACCCCCTCCACAAGTGCATTGCCATATTCCCTGGTGCATATGAAGCGGGACCATAGTTTCCATTTCTTATTAAATTTCTTCTCCTTACCTTGCATAATTGCGATACCTTTTTATCATAACATGTATATCGGCTATTTTTTTTTTAGCAATAACGAGATCGAGGGGGGTAGCTCCCGCTTCCAATAGGCTGGAATACAGGCCTTTGCTGCATTCAGAAGATGGGCAACTGAGTTTTGATATTTACGTTTAGAAAAATCTGAGAGGTGGAGTAGATATCTTGCTGGGTCAGATCCGAGATCACAGTCTGTTAACCGTCCTATATTGTCTCAGACTTTGGACTAGAAATCCACTAAGTTCCGACATGACCAAAAGATATGTAGCATATTACCCTCTGACTCTCCACAACACCAACAAGTATTCGTCTTTTCCGGATACATTTTTTGTAGTAGTGATGGGACTTTATACCACCTTGTAAGGATTTTGTAGCATAGCTCTTGGTACTTACTAGCTGTTGAGGAATAGTGGGCAAAGTATAGATATGGCTCTGTTGCTCTTTAGAGAATGTAATGTCTAAATCTCTTTCACATTTCTGAAGGAATATAGGAACAGAGTACACCGGAGGATCTATTAATATTTTGTATACCTCAGATACCCCATGGGCGGACGTCTTTTCTATCAGACACAGGTTTTCCAGTGGTGTATTTGGGCGGTCTGATCTGTCCCCACACATAAGGGAGGTGAGAAAATGTGTAAGCTGTTGCTTACACAGTGGCGGGCTAAACAGCAACTGAATTTCCGTCCAGGTCTTCAACCTTGATGCTTCAAAGAAGTCGCCTAGTCGAAAATTTACATAATTACATAGTTTGTTTAAAGAGGCTATCTGTATAGCCTGGGGGAAATGACGGGTTGCTCAGGACTGGATAGAGCCGTTTCTCCCTCCGATTGTGAAAACAGATGACTTTGTTGGATAATTCTTAGGGTTGCCCCTATCAGGGGATGATTTCCTAAAGAGCCCAATGTTTTTAGCAGCAGCCATGGCAGGCATCGGAGTGGGATCTCCGTACATGATTGTTCAATCGCTACCCAGGATTTATGTCCCTCATCTCTACACCAGGCTAGTACCCTAGCGAGGTGTACTGCTTTATAATATCTTATTGGATCTGGGAAGGCCATGCCTCCCTGAGTTTTTGGCATAGCTAAATAATGAAAATATAAGCGGGGATGCTTTTTTGCCCAAATAAATCTGATAAAAGCACTACGTAGTGATTTCAGAAAAGATCCTGGAATGGCTATTGGCAGAGTCTGAAAAAGATACAATACTCTATTCATTTTGAGAAAAGCATTCCTGTCCATCCATGTGTAGGGATCTTTATTGCATCTTTCCAAATCCGAAGAGAGTTCCCGTAATAGTGGTGGAAAATTTGCTTTAAAAACTTTTTCTATTGAGGAAGTCAATTTGACTCCTAGATATGTCGAAGATGAAAGATGGAAAAGAAAACGATGCTTGAAGAGCCTGTACTCGTGTAATTGACAACGAGATATTCAATATTTCCGATTTTTGAACGTTAATTTTAAAATTCGAAAGTGGGCTATAATGATCAAACTCACTTTGGTAAATTTGGTAGCGTGGTTTCTGGTGAAGTAATAAAAAACAATATATCGTCTGAAAAAGCAGCAATTTTATGCTCCGACTTATCGATCAAACAACCTTGAATATCAGTACTGCGTCGAACAATGACTCAAGGGTTAATATAAAAATCAATGGAGACAAGGGACAACCTTGTCTTGTACTATTACTCATATTAAAATAAGAGGATGTCCCCTCATTAACTGTTACAGCCGCAGATGGAGCAGAATATATGGCCTCCTTCCATTTACCAAACGCCTTTCCTACGCCAATATGGGTCAACGTCTCCTTCAAAAATATCCAGTCCCCCCTGTCAAAGGCCTTTTCTGATTCAGAGGACAACAAACACATTGATATTTTGCGAGACTGAGCCAAGTGGATAATATCTAAGGCTCTAGTGGTGTTGTCCTTTGCCTCTTTGGTAGGCATGAAACCTAGTTGGACCAGGTTGGATGACCGTTTGAAGGAGAGGTTGTAGCCTTGTGGCTAATATCCTTGTAAAAATTTTTAGATCAACATTTAATAATGAGATAGGTCTGTAATTCTTACATTGGGCATGGTCCTTACCCTCCTTGGGAATAACAGTAATATGTGCCCTAAGAGTGTCTCTCGGTATAGGCCGATCTTCTAAAAGGGAATTAAATGCTTTTACGAATCTCGGACCTAGAGTGGAAGCAAATGCCTTAAATTACGCTACCGTATAACGATCAGGGCCATGAGCTTTATAGGGCTTAAGCATATTAATCGCCCTCATATATTCATCAATTGCTATCGCCGAGTTTAGTAGTTCAGACGCGTCTTCAGATATTGATTGTAGTCCAGAAGAGGAGAGGTAGTCTCGAATTGATTGTTGCTTTTTCTAATCTGACGACATGTTAGTCTGCAGATTATATAGCGACAAATAGTATTCTCGAAAAATCGCAGCAATTTCGCTGGATACTACGATTCCCTCCATCAGTCGATATGTGGAACACAGTTTCTCTGGGAAATTTCCCTAAGTGAATGGGCCAGCAGTTTGCCTGATTTATTCCCTTGTTCATAGTAAATATTCCTAGCCCTCAATATCTGTATGTTAGTCTCTTGTCTCATCAAAGAGGATAGTTTTTCTTGCTCTAACCTGAGGTCAGCTGCTACCGACTATGAGTGATTTTTTTATGTCTGCTACCAGATTTAACTGAACTTGAAACGCAGCATGACGCATTTTGCGTTTCCCATAATGTAAAAGGGGAAATTTCGTCTGTATGATGCCTTGACTGGGGAAAACTTTCATTGCTTCAGCCAATCAGGGCTTCCAAAGCACTGTGCAGCGGCACAGTGCATTGTGGTCATTTGGCGGGCCGAACAAATAGTCGAACTCCCCTATAATTCGGCTGTTGTAAAACATATCCAATAAAATCAAATTTCTTCATAAATTTAGGCAAAAATGTATTCTGCTACATGTCTTTGGTAAAAAAATAAAATCCCAATAGGTGTTTATTATTTGGTTTGTGTGAAAGTTATAGCATCTACAAACTATGGTATATATATTTGAAAATTGATCATACCTGATGTACTGACGGTCTATATAATTTCTTGAGCACCTTAAAATGCCAGGACAATATAAACACCCCCAACTGACCCCTTTTTGGAAAGTAGACGGTGCAAGGTATTTAGTAAGAGGCATGGTGAGTTTTTTTGTCACAATTGTTTGGAAAATGTAAAAATTAAATACATTTTTTTCTTTTTCACATTTTTTATTTTTACATGCTGCCACCAGTGCGGTGCGAGTCATTATCAGGTAAACTGACTAGTGACAGTATGTTTTTCACATTTAAAACATTTTTTAACTCTTTATTTTTTTTTTTGCTATTTTTTTACATAATTTTATCAGAGTAGTTCAGTGTTGCCATAGTGGCACTGTACTATTCTGGGGGTGGGGGTCATCAGGTATTTTTTTTTCACACTTTGATTGCTGTTACAGTGATGATCACTGTAACAGCAATGTTTTGAACTGTCATGAATGGCTTACATTCATAACATCTGTTATTTACTATTGTGTGCTGTGATTGGCCCACATCTAGCATATGGTATAGGGTGCTGTGTTTTACCTAGGTACCATGTGATAGCTGTGGGCCAATAACAGCATTACTATAGGAATCACAACGCTGGTCACAGGATGCATGCACTCCCCTCAGCTAGATGGCTTACAGGTCTGTGATCCAGTCTGCACTTGCCACCCTGGCCCAGTTAATGTGCTGTGGCCGGGCAGCAACAAGTTAACCACATGCTGCACGACGATTTACGTCAGCAGAATGGCAGGGGCAGGTAAAAGGGCATACCCGTACGTCCATTAGAAATTCCTGCTGTACCCGCGGGTCCCGCGAACTCTATGTTCACCAGCAGCCTGCGATTGCGGTGAGGAGAGGCAGAATGAGGAGATGCCTATGTAAACAAGGCATTTCCCTGTTCTGCCTAGCAACATGACAGAGATCTACTGCTCCCTGTCATCGGGAGCAGTGATCTCTGTCATGTTGTAGTGAGCCCATCCCCCCTACAGTTAGAACACACTGAGGGAACACACTTAACCCCTTGATCGCCCGCTAGTGTTTAACCCCTTCCCTGCCAGTGACATTTATACAGTAATCAGTGGCTATTTTTAGCTCTGATCGCTGTATAAATGTCACTGGTCCCAAAATAGTGTCAAAAGTGTCCAATCTGTCCGCTGTAATGTCGCAGTCACAATAAAAATCGCAGATCACCACCATTACTAGTAAAAAAAAAAATGAAAGATAAAAATGCCATAAATCTATTCCTTATTTTATAGACGCTATAACTTTTGCGCAAACCAATAAATATACACTTATTGCGATTTTTTTTTTACCAAAAATATGTAGAATACATATCGGCCTAAACTGTGGAAGAAATTTGTTTTATATATATTTTTGGGGATATTTATTATAGCAAAAAGTTAAAAATATTGCTTTTTTCCAAATTTGTCGCTCTTTTTTTGTCTATAGCTCAAAAAATAAAAACCGCAGAGGTGATCAAATACCACCAAAAGAAAGCTCTATTTGTAGGAAAAAAGGACATTAATTTTGTTTGGGTACAATGTTGCACGACCACGCAATTGTCAGCTAAAACGACGCCGTGCCGAATCACAAAAAATGCTCTGGTCAGGAAGGGAGTAAATCCTTCCGGGGCTGAAGTGGTTAAATACCACCAAAAGAAAGCTGTATTTGTTTACAAAAAGTGATATATAAAAGTAGTAGTTGTCATTCAAACTATCAAAGTGCTGAAAAATGACCTGGTAATGAAGGGGTATATGCAAGCTATTAAGTGGTTAATCAGATGATGCATATAGCTAAGCATAGACTTGGACTATCTGGGACATGGAGATTTTTAAACAACTGCCCGAAAACAAGAAATGTAGATTCCTACCGTTTGTTATTCTGAAGAAATCCCTGTGTGTTTGTCTGTGTCCATGTGAGAAAGTGAATCTAATGGGAGTGGTTTCATAATTCTCAATCAGCTGCTGCAGCTGCAGGGAACTAATGAGGAAAGCTGCAGCATCTGCATCCCTTTAGACACAATTTGCTATTAGGAGTATCTCACCAAAAATGAAATTTTTGTTGCAAGAAATGCCTGAAATATGAATTGTATCTTAGTGCAGACTTCTGGGTAAACCATTGAGCCAATCACACAAGCAGGAAATGATGTTTCTGGGGGGGCGTTCTGTACAAATTCTGTGTACAGAACACCTCCAGGTAGCCATATTGCATTTTCAGAAAATTACAGCGCTGCAGATTGAAAAGGAAAGGTAATTTTTAATAACATTCAAGCACAATATGACTTACGCTTACTTTAAAGTAGATCTAAATGCAGAAGGTTTCTTAATGCATCTGTGTGCAGGTCCCCCCAGCCCCCCCTTACACTTTTCTGCGCCTGATGTCAATCCACCACTGTGCCTGAGAGCAGCATCGCTGCTCTCTTTCTCCTAACTGGCTCAGAGGCAGCAGCGGGAACAATTGGCTCCTGCTGCTGTAAATTACAGCCAGTAAGGAGGGAGCAGAGTGTGGTGGAGCTGAGCCGCACGCACTATGTATGGATGAACTTGGGAGCCAGCAGCAGCAGTCGGTGGCCCGAAAAGAGGAAGATTGGTGCTGCTCTGTGCAGAAACATTGCACAGAGTGGGTAAGTATACCATGTTTGTTATTTTTTTTGTTAAATATTTTTACAATCACTTTAAGTCTTTATTTTCCTGCCCTGTACACTCCACTTTCTAGAAGTTCTGATGTAACTTTATACATTAGGGATCATTAATCAGAGGATTCGTGCAGCTAAGAATAGACCTTGGCTATATGAGACTATCGAAGAAAATAACACATAAATCTTTCGTTTCCTGTCAGTCGATGGATAATATTATACACTCAGAAACATAGAAGCCATGATGTAACGTTTACTTTAGGGCTTCACTCACATGGGCATATACTTAATTTCTGCATGGTTTGGCTTGATGGCAGAGCTAGCAGAAGAGTAAATACGTGCCTAAAGTACTGGTGTTTAGACACATTTGGAAGCATACAATTCTGCTAATGGCTTCTGTGTGTATGCATGCATATGTTTATGCGGAATCATGCACGAACACGCATAACATTTACAGGTATGTGTGGCCCTGGATGCAGTTGTGCCCTACTTTTTGTGTGGCTAAACACAGTGTACATTCTCTGATGTAGATGCAGACGTCTATGGGCTCATTGATTACTATAGTGCTGCATAATAACAGTGCCTTGAAAAAGTGTGACAGACCTAGCCAGGACAGAGGCTTTTGGAGGGGACTGAATGCTAGCCTCTTGCCTACTGATCATGGGCCCAGGCATTTGGGGGAACAGTGCTCTTTGTGAGCTGTATGCCTGGGGACCCTTGAGGTGGTGTTACTTTGGATTTAGGTCCATATCCCCCCAAGACACACACAGACTCTGGGAACCCTGTATATGCCATATTATAAATAGTGACTGATTCATAATATTGGGGCTCATAGAAGATGCTGATGTCATCAACTCCAGCCACCTGTTGTCTGCTATAATGTGTTTATTGTAAATAAGGCTAGTGTGGGCTCTAAGATTCTTTCACCCATTGTTGTTTGTGTTAATTAACTCTGCTATTGTGAGGTTTTCTGTGTTTCTATTTATGATAATGTTAATTGTGTCTTCTGAGCTAAAAGACGGCAAGTCTGTCCTAAAGGTCATGTCTCTGAGTCACCTAGTCTGGGTAAATGAGTAATATGAGCAGAAGGGGGGAACCTCCTCTTTAACTGCATATAAAGACTTGTATTTTGGGTCTAATAAAAAGAGTCCATGTTTAGCAACTAAACAAGTATCGGCTTGTTTTGTGCTTGTGAGCGGTTGAAATATCTGATATCTATATCCAGACTGGGAGGAAGTGGTATTTGACGAAAGCACTCAAGCGGAGTGTGGAGACGTTTTGTTACAAAAAGCATTCATAATCCTTGAAATTTTCCACATTTTGTCATGTTACAACCAAGAATGTAAATGTATTTTATTGGGATTTTATGTGATAGACCAACACAAAGTGGCACATAATGGTGAAGTGGAAGGAAAATAATAAATGGTTGTCAAATTATTTTACAAATATGTGTGTAGTGCTGGTAGATTTACAATCTACCGCAGGTAAGGTAAATTTAGTAAATTGTGTGTTAGGAAGGTTAAAAGTTCATCTCTGTTCCAGCTTGGCTGACGTTGTGTGTGCTTTCGTGCTGACCGGTGGGTGTCGCTGTTACCACTGGTCTATGTGTGGAAAGGCATTGTGTCGAAGTGTATAGATGCTCCTCTGTCACGGAGGCAAGCTCGGTGGAGATGGTCCTCCGAGTTGCATGCTGGGAAGAGGGTATTTATGGGACAGACGCCATGCTCTAGGGTTTTTTTACACAGCCACCTGCTGGCCCTCCTGGCCGACAGGTATGCATTAAGGAGCTACCTCGTGGTCCTCCGATCGGGAGGCCCGCGATGCTGCGGCACAGGGGTGGGTCCAGAGGCTTGTCTGGGGCCTACCACCGCGGCCGAGGAATGGTTCTGAGCTGTCGGTCCTGTGTGACGAAGCTGGGCGGCCAAGGAGATCCCAGGGGAGGACCCGTCTTGGAGAGATCACGCAGCGTGCTGGTCTATAGAGGGGCCTGGTGACTCGGTCGAAGGACGTATCCAAAAGAAGTAACTATACAGCATAGTGTTGCCAGTTCGGCTTAAAGGTTCAGGCACTGTGACTGACTTTCACTGCAGAGAAAATCTGATACATCCTGTGGCAGAGGATTGTACGGATTTACCCCCCAAATGAGTCTGTGGCAGAGACTTTTGATTCGTGCTGCGTGCTGGCTGCTAGACCGGTGAGAGAGGCCTATCCAGACGAGCAAGGAGTGTGTCCCACAGGGGGAGCTCATTCCACCTAATTATCTGAATTCTACCAGGACATTTGTCACTAAGATTCTATAAGAAGATATTTGAGTTTCTCCTGAAAGTTTCCTTTTCCGCCTTTTTCCTGCTACTTCCTAAAGTTTGTTTGTTCAATAAAGCATTGAAAACGTACTCCAGTGTTGGTGCAAGTGTCGTCCAGAAGTAAACTCAACGGAACCCCTAGACCCGGTGCCGGTGAAACCAAGGTGAAGGTAACAGACCCGCTTAAACCAGCAGCTCCACCGTGAGTTAGTGCTACATGTGAAAAGTGTGGTGTGCATTTGTATTCAGCCCCCCTGAGTCAATACTTTGTAGAACCACTTTTCGCTGCAATTACAGCTGCAAGTCTTTCTGGGGATGTCTCTACCAGCTTTGCATATCTAGAGTGACATTGTTGCCCATTCTTCTTTGCAAACTAGCTCAAGCTTTGTGAGATTGGATGGAGAGCATCTGTGAACAGCAATTTTCAAGTCTCTCCACAGATTCTCAATTAGCTTTAGATCTGGACTTTGGCTGGGCTATTCTAACACATGAATGTGCTTTCATCTAAACCATTCCATTGTAGCTCTGGCTGTATGTTTAGGGTCATTGTCCTGCTGGAAGGTGAACCTCCGTCCCAGTCTCAAGTCTTTTGCAGACTCTAATGCCCCGTACACACGGTCGGATTTTCCGATGGAAAATGTCCGTTCGGATCGTGTCGTCGGAAATTCCGACAGTGTGTGGGCTCCATCGGACATTTTCCATCGGATTTTCCGACACACAAAGTTGGAGAGCAGGAGATAAAATTTTCCGACAACAAAATCCGTTGTCGGAAATTCCGATCGTGTGTACACAAATCCGACGGACAAAGTGCCACGCATGCTCAGAATAAATAAAGAGATGAAAGCTATTGGCCACTGCCCCGTTTATAGTCCCGACGTACGTGTTTTACGTCACCGCGTTCAGAACGATCGGATTTTCCGACAACTTTGTGTGACCGTGTGTATGCAAGACAAGTTTGAGCCAACATCCGTCGGAAAAAATCCTAGGATTTTGTTGTCGGAATGTCCGAACAAAGTCCGACTGTGTGTACGCCCTATAACAGGTTTTCTTCTAAGATTGCCCTGTATTTGGCTCCATCCATCTTGCCATCAACTCTGACCAGCTTCCCCGTCCTTGCTGAAGAAAAGCATCCCTACAACATGATACTGCCACCACCATGTTTCACAGTGGGGATGGTGTGTTCAGGCTGATGTGCAGTGTTAGTTTTCCACTAGACAGTCTTTTGTTTTTATGTCAAAAAGTTCAATTTTGGTCTCATCTGACCAGAGCACCTTCTTACACATGTTTGCTTTGTCCCCCACATGGCTTCTCGCAAACTGCAAATAGGACTTTTTATGGCTTTCTTTCAACAATGGCTTTCTTCTTGCCACTCTTCCATAAAGGCTAGATTTGTGGAGTGCACAACTAATAGTTGTCCTGTGGACAGATTCTCCCATGTGAGTTGTGGATCTCTGCAGCTCCTCCAGAGTTACCAGGGGCCTCTTGGCTGCTTCTCTGATAAATGCTCCCCTTTGCCCGACCTGTCAGTTTAGGTGAATGGCCATATCTTGGTAGGTTTGCAGTTGTGTCATACTTTTTCCATTTTCAGATGATGGATTGAACGGTGCTCCCTGCCTGAGATGTTCAAAGCTTTGGATATATTTTTATAACCTTTTTTTTGTTTTGTTTTTTTTTTTTTCTTTTTTTTGCCACTTCAGCGAACTCTATTTGGGAAGCCTAAATCACCATTACGGCTCATTGTTGTCCCAACACTTTGTCACATGATTATAGCTTAGAATATACACTAATAAAGTTAATACATCAGAGCGTTTCCAATGATACCAATCCTTAGTACCCAATCTAAAACCTAATCTATGCCCACCCTCCCTCCCACCACTCCTCATCACCTCTGCCTATTTGCCTTAAAAAAGCTTTAATTCTTCTACTCTTCTAATAGTAAGACTATATTCTTAATTCCACAACATAACTCCATGATCTTTTAAACTCCCTCCAACAGTCCCACTTCACTCTAAACCCATCATTATTCTCTTCGAAATTTACTCTCAAACGTTCCATTTTAAATGTTTCCTCAACAGAATCAATCCACTCCTATATTGATGGACTTTCCTCCTCTTGCCGTTTCTTGGGGATGAGTTTTTTAGCAGCGTTTAACAGATGCAGTATCAATGACTCCTTGTATTGTTTCACATCTCCCTCTACTCCATGAAGCAACACTAACCACGGATCCTCCGCTGTTTCTGTTCAGTAATTTCTTTTATGTGATGAATAATCTTTTTCCAAAATATTTTAATTTTGGGACACTCCCACCATAGGTGTGCCATTGTCCCTACCTCCTTACAACTGCGCCAACAATCTGCTGATTTATCCTTTTGATATTTACTGAGTTTGTCTGGTGTTGCATACCATCTAGTTAAACATTAATAATTCATTTCCGCAGTTTTGGTGTCCACTGATGAACTATGAGCCAAGTTCAATATTTTTGCAATAGTGATATTATCCCTATGTGACCCCAAATCCTGTTCCCATTTCCTAATATATGGCGGGATCTCAACCTCCTCCACCTTCAACAAAAGTTTATACAACTTAGATATCATATTTTTTGAGTTATCTACCGTGCATAACCGTTCCAACGGAGTCAACTCTTCCCCTGATCTAATAGGGTGAGGAAGACTCTGAATAAAGTGGTACAGCTGGAGATACCGCCACTCATCGATCAACCTAAAATCGCTATTGTGTTTTAACTCTTGAAGTGAAAGAATTTTTCTTTTTTTAACTATATCCCTTAACTGTATCGTGTCTTTTTTTATACAATTTCCCCCTGTTATCTTTTCCCCTGGTGCAAAAAATGTGTTATCTTTTAACGCAATTAGTGGAGAATTATAATGCCCATTAAAGTGGAGTTCCACCCAAAAATGGAACTTCCACTTTTTGGATTCCCCCCCCTCCGGTGTCACATTTGGCACCTTTCAGGGGGGAGGAGGGAGCAGATACCTCTCTAATACAGGTATTTGCTCCCACTTCCTGGCATAGATCACCGCGGCGCTTGCGGTGATCTATGCCACTTCCGGCGCCTACCCCGTCCTCCCCCACTGTATTCTGGGAAACACACAGGTCCCAGAACACAGCAGGGACCTGAGAGGTGCTCAGCGTGACTCGTGCATGCGCAGTAGGGAACCAGGAAGTGAAGCCGCACGGCTTCACTTCCTTATTCCCTTACCGAGGATGGCGGTAGCAGCAGCCGAGAGCCGAAGGACGGATCGGCTTCGGCTGCCGACATCGCGGGCTCCCTGGACAGGTAAGTGTCCGTATATTAAAAGTCAACAGCTGCAGTATTTGTAGCTGCTGGCTTTTAATATTTTTTTTTTTTAAGATGTTTATACTTCTTGTCCCAAATTTTTAAAACATTCCGTAGGTAGAATTGACCACCTCACCTCCTTTTGTTTGAATTTTTTCTATATAGTTTATAGCTTTTTTTCTTTTGCAGCATCCGGGCAAGATGTTTACTAGACTTATTTCCCCACTGGTATCTTTCTTTCGCTATTCTATTAAATGTTCTAGTTGTTTCATGTTCCATAAGATCCTTCAGTTCATCCCTTTTTATTATTAACTTTCGATATACTTCTTTCTGAGTGCCCTGTTGTATCCTATGTTCTTGCTCTACTCTAAAAATCTCTCCCGTTAGTTTTTTGATTTTCTCAGTTCTCTCTTTTTTCCTCCTTGTACCTACTTCTATGAGGATCCCCCTTATGTAGGCCTTGTGCGCCTCCCACAGGGTGGACCCCGAGACCTCCTCTGTGTCGTTTGTTTCAAAGTATTGTTCTAATTCCTTTTTCATGAATTCTGAAGTCTCCTTCTCTCGAATCAAATCTTTGTTTAGACACCAAGCGTATGATTGTCTATGAATACCCGGGACTACCTTCTTCATTTTTACTGGGGAGTGATCCGAAAGTGTTGAAATTTCTATACCGGAGTCCTTCACCCACTCAATCATTCTATGTTCAACCAAAATATAATCTATCCATGAGTAAGTCCTGTGTACAGGGGAGAAAAACGTGAAATCTTGTTTTTTAGCATTAAGGATCCTCCAAATGTCATGGTTGTCAACTAGTTGACACCCATGCAATTTTTGTTTTATCCTTTTTAATTGTACATTATTTGTCCCCTGCACACGGGACGTACTATCTGTAATTGGATCCATGCAGGAATTCAAATCTCCCATCAGGATCACGTACCCGCTCTTAAAGCGGGGTTCCACCCAAATTTTGAACAATATCTGTATGTATTCTCTTCCTTGCCTAGATGCTGACATGCCGTTTAAAAAAATGTAAATCGCCGTAATTACCTTTTATTTTTCTAGTCTTCTTTGCACTTCCTGGTTCTCCTCCCGTGGGAGTAGGCGTGTTTCTAGCCTCTCCCAGACTCCTGGGAGCTAGTCTCAGGCTTCCCAGGATGCCACTGAGCATGTGCGGGAACGAGCGGTGAATGCTGGGAGCACAGCATTCACCACATCCAGGAAATAAATGCTTGTGGGCTTCAAATGCCCACAATGAAGATGGAAACCGCCTTCAGTGAATAATATAAGTTATTCTTTCCAACGAAATCTGACACAGGCGGACATATTACACATAATATGTGAGTATGTAATGCTGAGAAGAAAAGTTTGTGAATTAACTCAAAAAAAAAAAAAAACGATAGATAGGTGGACCCCCGCTTTAAATTCCATCAACTTTCCCAAAATAACCATTAAATACTCAATCGGATTCTTATTCGGGGCATAGATATTTACCAATGTACACTCCATTCCACCTAGTTTGCCTTTTAGGAAGAGGAATCTTCCTTCAGGGTCTGTCAGCCTATCCTCCAAGGCAAATCTGATACCTTTCACAAACCCTTTTGCAACACCTCTAGCTCTCTTTGTGATTGTATCCACGTAATACCAGGTTGGAAAGTTGTCGGAATACAATTTCACATTAGACTCGTGGGATAGGTGGGTCTCTTGTAAGAAGACCACTCCTGCCCCATATTGTTTAAGTTCTTTTACGATCTTATATCTCTTAGTGGGAGTATTTAAACCTTTAACATTGTAGGTCATAAAGTTTATTGTTGTCATTTCTTCTATCCTATTTTCCTAAGCTGGGAACCCCTAACTTATCTGTCTCGGGGATAGACGTTCTTCTTTGCAAAATACCACAGGAGCCCTCACATAATCCCTTCCACATGATTACCCCCCCCCCCTCCAAGAGGGGTTTAAGTTGTCGCCTTCGTGCTAAAGTTCCAGCTGATAAGTCTGTGAATACCTGGAGATTTACTCTCTCATATTGTAATGGGGGTGCTCTTCTTAGGTTGTTCCATATTCTAGCTTTGTCCTCGTATTGATGGAATTTTATTATAACATGGATAAATAGATGCACTTGTCAGTTTAAATATTCATAACCAGTTAATTGTTGTTCCCAGCCAGGGTCCAACCAACACAGCAGGGCGAGGTTATAAAAATTAGAGCTTACAGGTTAATCCCTCTTATATTATTGACCAGCATCAGAGAAGAATATATCCTTCAACTAGCTTTATATATACAGTTCAACTTCTCCCTGCGCTGCACATATAATTCCAAACCGTTCAGGAGTCTATTACCTGGGAGTTGTTTTCTTTCTTCCCATCACAGCTCGGACGTTATTACCTGACCCCCCGTAAGAGAACTCCTTCCAGCACGTAGTCCATCAATTTCTGGGGTGGTAGAATGGCTCCCTGGGTGGCTCACTTTGTTTTTCCTACTGCACTTACTCCTACCACGCCAGGTAGGGAGACAGATCAAAACAGCCAAGGAAGGAATGGGAGAGGGAGGAGGAGGGGGGGAGAGAGGGAGGACGGTGGGAGCCGACCGCCGTGCTTACACCCGTCCGCCGCTCACCTTACCAGACTGCCCCCGATCCTCCCTCTGCTACTTAAAACGCTGTATATACCGTGGCCGAGTCCCAGGGCCTTCATCCGCCGGAGCTCCACGGTGTCACACCCCGCTCGGCTCTCGGCAGTTCACCGGGACCTCCTCCATGGGCCCGCACAGGGACCGCGTCAGGCCACTCCCCTCAGACGTGCGTACGCATCATGTCATCTGCTCCATATTTTTATCACCTAACCCTGCTTTAACGTTCCCCATAACTTTATCCTTGACCTGTCTTGTGTGTTCCTTGGCCTTCATGATCCTGTTTGTTCACTAAGGTTCTCTAACAAATCGCTGAGGGCTTCACAGAACAGCTGTATTTATATTGAGATTAAATTACACACAGATGGTGACTTCTGAAGGCAATTGGTTCCACTAGATTTTAGTTAGGGGTATCAGAGTAAAGGGGGCTGAATACCAATGCATGCCACTCTTTTCAGATATTTATTTGTCAAAAATTTGGAAAACCATTTATCATTTTCCTTCCACGTTACAATTATGTGCTACTTTGTGTTGGTCTATCACATAAAATCTCAATAAAATACATTTAATTTTTTTGGTTGTAACATAACAAAATGTGGAAAATGTCAAGAGGTATGAATACTTTTTCAAGACACTGTATTTATGCACAAAAATGATATGTTGTATGCATCTAAACTAGGGGCCTCAAACTGGCAGCCATCTAGCTGTTGCAAAACTACAAGTCCCATGAGGCATTGCAAAGCTGACAGTTACAAGCATGACTCCCACAGGCAGAGGCATGATGGGACTTGAAGTTTTGCAAAACAGCTGGAGGGCCGCCAGTTTGAGACCCCTGATCTAAACAAAGCGTTTTTTTCTGCAAGCAAGAATGAACTCTAAATGGCCCTAATGAGACTCAAATTGAATCTAACAAGCAGAAAACAATGAGTATTATGTAATGGTTAGATAGATTAAAAAAGGAAAACAGACTTAATTTGTAGTGATAACACCTCAGAGCGTCACTGTAAATGATTCATTTAAAATGAAACAACGGATTTGTCTATAGGGCAGTGACATTGAGCAAGCAAGTGACAACACACACAGATAAGACGCTGGCTGTCCGCTGACACTGATCACTATGTATATAAACACCCCAAACTAAAAAAAGTTGACAAGGCTTCCATACCACCCGAGTGTGGCTAGAAAGAAGTTAAAGCTGCCATCCTCATGAAAACTCCCCACATCCCTTCCCTTGGCCCCAGAGCTGTCCTCCGTGAGGAGACTTTCTACTCACTTGTTCCCCGCCATGTTGCCTCACTGCTGTATGAAATCACACACTCCCCCTCCCTGTACAGCTAATCATTCTATACGTGAAGGTGCCGTTTACCCAGGTCCTGGATACACATTACACTGGACTCTGTAACAATGGAGACTTTTCATAGATAATCCAAGCCAATTCTTCAGGTCTAAAGAATGAAAGGAACATACCACAACATTTATATTCAAACAGGTAGCACAGTCTCCTTAATCCAATCACCATGCAATGCGTCAAGGCAGATGATGATTTGCCAAGAACAGATGTTCTGTTTCTAGACTGCACCACCCTGCACCGTGCAACTAGCCAAGTGACAAACTGCGGTCACACTCTGCATGACAAGAACCTGCAAGCCTTATCGGAGGAGAGAGGCTGCACTGCTCCTCGGGCTGGGTTCACACTGGTGCAATCACAGACATCGCATGTGATTTGCGCTGCATTGCTGTGCATATCACATGTAGGGTTGCCACCTTTTCTTCGAGCCAAACTCGAACACGTCAGCGGGGCTTGTAGCATACACTATAAGATTGTAAAATACCCAGGACACCCCTGTGTGCCCTAGGGGTTTATTAATGCGGCATGCGCAGCAGTGAACATATAGTGCAGGCGTGTGTAATGTACAATATGGTGTATATAGTGCAGGTGTGTGCAATTTACAATATAGTATATATAGTGCAGGTGTGTGTAATGTACAATATAGTGTATATAGTGCAGGTGTGTGTAATGTACAATATAGTGTATATAGTGCAGACTTGTGTAATGTACAATATGTTAGAAGGCTGGCCATTGGCTAGCCTGTATTTGTAGGAGGAGTCGGGGCCTTTATAATCCTCTCTCCTCCCTACGTACTCGTCGGCTAGCATTTCTGGGTTCAGGAGAGCAGTCGACGTGTCATTTCCGGTTCCGGGTAACGGCGTCTCTGGCTGATCAGCGTGGACAAGCTGCTCCGATGTGTCTGGGGGTTTGTATGTGTTTCCTGGCCGCCGAGTCAGCGTGCATAGCTCCAGTCTCACTCTCAGCTTTATTCCAGGATCACAGGTGGTGACTTTCCTGTGTACCGGCCAGCGGGCTTTACTTAAGGAAGGACGCGCCTCTCATCTCCTGCTCTCTCTTCAGCAGTGCGGTGATCGAGTGTCATTATGTGGTCTGGTTAAAGGTAGGTTTGGGGCCGGGAGTCAGGAGGAGCGGGAGGTGGCGTGCAGAGGATCACCGTTCAGGGGATCATGGGCTCTGTGTCATGGGGACAGGTATTTTGTTCTGTCTGGGTCTGCTGCAACACTGTCTTAGGGTTTCTTTGCTACCTGTCACCCACGGGTGTTCCACTGAGCCAGAACATGGGGTTGCGTTGGGTTAAGTTGGCAGTCTTGCCTGCATCAGGGGCCGCGGGTCAGGAATCTCACTAGCTTACCATGGTGGGCGGCTGAAACTTATAGTTCCACGGCCCGGTGGCCACGGTTTTTTAACACTCTTTTGGCTGCAATTTTAAGCACGTTTCAGCACCATGTCACGGCCAGGGGAGGGTACGCACGGCTTGCTTAGCCATCTCCCAGGCTGCTGAGTCTGTCAGTTCCACAGCTTGGTGGCCACATTAGCCCTCTTTGGCTGCCACTATTCTGTGGTTCATCCTACCCCTTGTATAAAAAAAAAAAAATGATTGTTCATGGTTACTTTTCACCACAAGTACACCTTTTGTTCTCCCACTACAGAGCTCACATTCACTCTGGTCAGGTGGTTTTCGTTTGGTCGGCATGTTATTGTTGGGTTGCTTTTTTCAACTTGTATTTTCCATCATTTGATTCAGTACATTCGTTGTGGTGTTGTTACAGGTGGATTCTACATTTTTCATTCAGGAATGGCAAAGTGTGTTCTGTGTGTCTTTTCATCCAGCGGTCATAGCTAGGGGCAATACATACCAGAATCTGTCACATCTACAGATCCATGCAGGCTGAGGTTTTGTTTTTAATGATTGTAACATTTGCAATCTTCTCACCTGTAAATCATACGTCATACATTGCACGTCGCGTACATTCCTATTCCTGCCTACCACGGTCTGTAGGTACCAAGCCCTAAGTGTTCGTTTTTAATTGCCTGTCTCTGCGCAACAGGTTTCTCTGGCTCACGCCACACTCATGTAGGGGGTCATTAGTGTCACTCACACGCTGTTTTTTATTTTCTTTCAGCACCACTCACCATTTTAGTTTAGTTGAGGCTTAGGGCATGGTTGGTGGTTTTTTCCACAGATTGGAACATGTCACGTGTCGGAGAGTAACGAATTTGCCTTCATCCCTCCTACTCCAGTCAGGGGCTCAGAGCATGGAACACTCCATCCCTGAAGAATTGGACTATTCCTAAACTTACTGCTGAGCTCCATCGCAGGGGCATTCCGTTTCCGGCCAAGGCCAGGAAAGCGGAGTTGTTCAGACTTCTCTTTTCCAACCCATCTCAGCCACAGCCATCTACCAGTGTGGAGCATGTGTCTTTAATTACTTCGCTAACACAGATCCACGCAGTGTTAAACACACTCTCCACTTTTGTCCAGCAGTTACAGGACAGGATGGATTTGATGGAGGCCCATCCAGCCAGCGTAGTAGTTGCAGCGGCTTCCGCAGATCCTGGGCCATCCGGATCCTCCGTAGGTAACAACAGTGTGCCGCTACCTCTGGCTGTTCCTTCTCCATCAATGTATCCATGTATTACCATCTGTTTCTGCCCATTTTATTCCTGCTAATCTAAAAAAGGACATTTTGGAGTGGAAAGATGTCAATCTGGCATCCCTACTCCATAGCTTCACAGGACGTCGTGGAGAACAAGGCTTATGCTTGCGGGGAAGTCTCGGTGGTCCTCAAAACCTGTGATCCTAGGCTTAACCGCAAGCTGAGCATTGCCGAATTTGTCCTT
Organism: Aquarana catesbeiana; assembly: GCF_042186555.1. Taxonomy (NCBI): domain Eukaryota; kingdom Metazoa; phylum Chordata; class Amphibia; order Anura; family Ranidae; genus Aquarana; species Aquarana catesbeiana. The sequence goes on along the minus strand of NC_133334.1, from coordinate 51,324,040 downwards.
TCTTTCGATATCTATAGGGATGTTGTTTGTGCAGTCAGCCCCGGTAGAAGAGAGGAGCTGGACCTTTATCTCCACAAGGTGGTAGATCTGGCCCACAAATATGGTGGTTCCACCTTCTATGATTATCACCCATCTTTTTCGGCTAAAGTCACTGCCACTTGGGCACAGTTTCAGTTGGTCACATGTTGGAGCAACATTGACACCGAGCTGTTTTGTAGGCATTTTACTAGTCAAAAGTCTCCAACTTGTGTCAGTCATCTGCCCGCACAGCCAACTGGTGTCCTAACCTGGATCATCCGGTTGCTTCGGAATCCAACAGGCCCGGATCCAATGGTTTTTCCACAGGGCCTTCTGGGCAGTTTGATAAACTGGGCAGACCCATTCATTTGTTAGGCAAGGCTCAGATGTGTAACAATTTTAACTACACGGTCTTTAATTACAACCGGTGCAGACTCCTCCATATTTGTGCTAATTGTTTCAGGGAACACCCCAAGTCCGGCTGTCCCATCAAGGCGTCCAGTTCCTCATTACTGAGCTGAGTTAATATCCCCAGGTTAGATTTCTGGTTGATTCACCACCCATCCCAGGCTCTTAGGCAGTTTCTAGTTGAAGGCTTTTCTGAGGGGTTTCATACAGGCCTCATCTCCCTACCTTTGCAGTCGGTTGATGCCAATGCGGAGGGTTAGCCCCATTGGTGTGATAAGAGGTACATTTTCTAATAAATTTTGTTTAATCTATGATCTGTCAGCTCCTCATTCATCACCCATACCTAGTTTAAATTCCCTCATTCCTTCAGAGGAATTTTCATTGCAATATTTGCCTGTAGAATTAGCCATCCAGAAGCTAACATTTCGAATGCCTTCAAACTGCTCGCCATCAATCCGTCTCTCTGGCAATGGCATGAGTTCAAATGGCGGGAGCGTTAATACTTTGCTACCAAGTTAACGTTTGGCTCCAAGAGCAGTCCTTGGCTCTTAAATACATTTGCTTCAGCTCTCAATTAGATTTTGTCTTTTCAGATTGGGTGTGGCAAGGTCATTCATTACTTGGATGACTTCTTGTTGTTAGAAAGCCCGACACAGCCTCCCAAAGACCTCGCAGCACTCACCGAATTGTTCGTGGACCTGAACGTACCCTTAGCTGCCCATAAGATTGCTGGGCCTTCCACTGTGATTACCTTTTTAGGTATCACCTTAGATACTGTCTGCATGATCACCAGTCTGCCTCAGCACAAGCTGGTCAGGATCCGGGGTATCATACACAGTTTGGTCAGGTCCCTGGTGTGCTCTAAGAAAGACTTGCAGTCTCTATTAGGCATGCTCAACTTTGCTATGAGGATTATTCCTCAGGGCAGGTCGTTTGTGTCTAGGCTTTTGGCTCTCCTTCCTCTCTACCAAGACGCTGATTCGGCAGTGCAATTGCAGGCCGATGCTCAGGCAGATCTGCTGATGTGGGATCAGGTCTTGTGTGATTGGAACGGGACCTCCATGTTCATACATCCACCTACGACATTTTCTCCCAGAGTTTTCTCGGATGCCACTGCCTCAGTAGGCTTTTCAGCTGTTTTTGGGTGTCAGTGGCTAGCAGGCCCTTGGGGGTGTCGGATATTCCCAGGTTTGCCCAGACATCAGCACGTTTTGAAATTTATCCAATTGTGGCTGCGGCTATCACCTGGGGACCCTCTTGGTCTGGAAATACAGTGTTTTTCTTCACTGATAACGCAGCCACTGCTGAGATCATCAATAAGGGTAGATCCGGGTCTCTCCTGATAATGTCGTTCATGCGTAGGTTGACGTGGTTGGGTCTCAGGTATAATTTTCATTTCCAAGAGGAGTTTATAAATGGGGTCTATAATGTGGCTGCCGATGCCTTATCTCGTGCTGATTTCCGGCATTTCTTCCAACAGCATCCAGAAGCGGATCGGGTGGCCAAGCCGGTTCCACCGTTTGCCCTGCTGACGTTGGATTAGACGCTCTCAGGGTGCAGGCATCCATCCTGGTCAATGGGTCACTGTCAAGGAACACGCTCAGAGTGTACAAGACAGCGTGGAGGTGTTTCTGTGGCTTCACGTCCCTCCATCCCTGCAAATGGGTGGGGGATGTTAAGTACACGTTGACTTTCATGGCCTATTGTCATGACAAATTGTCACTGTAATTTAACACCATTAAGCTATACCTTTCAGGTATTCAGCACTTATTTTCACTTCTCCATCCTGACAGACCGTCCTTTTTTGCCTCTCACGCCTCTTAATCAACCTGGTGGAGAACTTTTGCAATGGCCATGGTCACACTTCTCCACACACTGTACAGTTCCCTATTACAGTCTTTATCATGTCCATGGATATAGGCAACCCTCTCTGCTGTGCCCATTCATATGTTGCTTTCTGCCCCAAATGTCCAGATTGCTTTAGGGCCCAGTTGGCCAAGTTCATCAAGACAGGATCAATTGGCACAACTGCCTTCACTTTAGCAATTTCATCTGCAACTCTGTTATAGTTCTCAAAGTCTGGGACTAGGGGCACATGTGCATCAACATGCCCCACTTTCATGGTGCGGGAGTGAGCTTCCTTCCAGATATAGTACCAGACTTCCTTGCCTCCCCACACCACCTTTCCATGAATCATTCATTCATTGGACTTCCACGTGGGCATCCAAGTTGTCACTCCTTTAAAAACCGCCCAGCTGTCAGTGTAAATAGTGACATTTAGTGACATGGGAAGTAGGATCCTCCTGAAGAGTCATCACTACAGCTTTCAACTCTGCATACTGACTGGACTCTCCAATTCCGGTCTCCTGCAGCGCTGTGTCTGTACTTGGGTTGTAGGCTGCTGCTGTTCATTTAAGCCCAGACGAGGCGACTATGGCTGAACCATCAGTGGGGCGTGTATCTCTTCTGTGCCCCTGTCAGTTGTTTGGACCAAAATCCAATGGGTATTGCTCTGTCCTTTCTTTTCATTTGGCTGCCACAGACTCCAAGATATGGTAACATTTTGCTCCACTACATCTAGCTGAAATTGTACTTCTTGTCTCACGGGTCCTAATCCCCGATGCTGCAAAATAGCTTTTTTAGCAGCCAGGAATGCGGTCTGCTGCTCTGAACCCCATGAGAACTCAGTCTTTTTTTTGGTGACATTGTATATAGACCTCAGAATCAGTCCAAGATTGGGATGAAAAATCTCCAGAACCCCACAACTCCAATGAACTTCTGTGCCTCCTCTTTCGTAGTAGAGGGCAACAGCGCCTGGATAGTTTTTACAACTGTCTCTGGATTTTTCCTCTGCGGCCCAGTCCACATCATTCCCAGGAATTTCACTTCTGTGGCAGGTCCTTGGACCATGTGCTGTATCAGCAGGTGCAGTGCTTCAGTTACATCTTCTTTTGACAAATCGTTGGAGAATGAACATAGTCTTCAGGAAGCATGGTGAAAGTGTACTGGTGGCCATCCCACACCATAGCAAACTGGTCTTGACACTCTGGGTCTATCAAAATCGAAAAGAAAGCATTAACCAGGTCTATCACAGCATGATATTCTCCTGCCTCTTTAGCAATTTTCTCAACAATTGAGATCATATCAGGTACAGCTGACTTCAATGGAGGAGCCACTTTGTTTAGACCTCTGTAATCCACAGTCATTCTATACGTCCCATCAGGTTTCTCTACTGGGAACACCAGAGACGAGAAAGGACTTACAGCAGGTCTAAGGAACCCTACTCTCAACAGTTCTTGAATAGTCTCCACAATTTCTTTGTGGCCTGCAGGAAGTCTGTACTGCTTGAGACAGACTGGCTTCTCTGGTGGAGGAATGTAGACAGGGGTCCATTTCGCGTGACCTCTGACCACAGGCTTCACCGCCCTAACCAGATACGCTTTATCAGGATACCCGATTGTGAATGCACCCCTTTCAGTCTGAATTGACTGACCTTGAAGTACATCCATCCCAAGAATATTTTCGGGGAACTCTGATACCAAAACATTTGTCATAAATCCTGATCCCTTGCCAATAGCCAATTTCACCCGTATCCTAACTGCTGGTGTGGTTTGCCCTCTCAAATCTTCTACATAAATCAATTCTCCTTTGTGATGGGAATGATTTCCTTGCAAAAGTGTAACTTCAGCTCCAGTATCAATTAAAGCCATTACATGTGTAGGGGATTAGTTCCCCCACCATACAGTGACAGGTGCATATGGATGTCAGTCTCCTGCTGTCACTGCCCTCCCTGCTATTACAGGAGACTCACCTTCCCTTCATAACGGATAAAGAACCTCCCAATCCCCTTTTCTGATTCTCTCTAACTCCTCCCCAGGATAAAGGGATTTGGGTTTGGGTTCATGTTCAGTTTTGGGAATTGGTTTGGGGCTAACAGGAGGGGCCTGTTCTGTTTTCTCTGAATCTAGGCTGATGTTATCTTCGCTAGGAGTAGTGTTTCTAACCCTGACAGTTTTCCCCACTATATGTTTCCACCTCTTCAGCATTTCTGCAGTAGAAATCCCATCTATCTCCTCTTTAGGTACTCCTGCCTTTAATAGGTCCACCCACATTTCCTTCCTAGAGATAACTAGCCTGGTTTTCTCTTCACCCCCTGTCTTCTCTACCCCATTCCCTTTCTTCTCTGTTCTTTTCTACTCTTTTCTGCTTGTATTCTTCCTGTCTGGCCTTGGCCTTATCTACTGCCCTTACAGGTTTTGTTTTAGTCTCCCCTAGCTCCCCCAACTGGCTTAAAAGGGTAGTGGCTTCAAAAATCTTGCCGTTTAATCCCAGGCCTCCCAGCAAGGACAGTAAAGAAGCCCTGAGATTAAATGGCGCACACTTCATCATCTTGGAGGGCAAAGCAGATGTAAAGGGTTCCATATCTGGACCCATCTATTCTGGAAATGTATTTAATCCGGTTATACAACCCATCTCGCGTAACTTTGAAATGCCCTCTCCTATTGTTCTCCAGGAGTAAGTATTTTCCAAGTCACTAGGACTAGCGTATACTCTGACTATTCCATCTCTCACGAGGTCTAACAGTGAAAAATTCACACTAAACTCTCTGGCTTTTCGCATTGCCTGATGCAATTGTGGATCATGGGTTAACACTCCCATAGCCATTGCTTCCTTACCTGACAAAACAACACTGTCCGACCCTTCATCCTACAAGCGTAGGAGCCAACTCAATAGGGGCTCCCCAGACCTTTGTTTGTATTATTTTGCCAGTTCGTCTAGTTCAGTTTGTGTAAACTCCCATACTTCTTCAAATTCAACAACTCTCTTTTAATACCTTAACTTCTGCCTATGACTTCTCCCTTATATGTGATTCCGTATAAATAGCATGAAGGAAGTACCAACTCACTGTGGACACTGTCCTCTTCTCTTTTTTACTTAAATCTAACCCCTTAAGGCTAAAATCTACAAAATTATCTGAGACTTTATCACCCCAAGTCAGCTTCAAGGGAGAAGCATACTTTACAAATTCTTTAGCAAGAGGCTCCCACTCATTGTCTCTGGCCCAGATAGGTAAGCTGCACACTTCCCTCTGGCCACCAGAACCCTCTGCAGCCTTGTTTTTCCTAAACCGCTTATGCAGCATTTTACCTAGCACAAGCTACACAACACTCCACAGAAAAACAGGTCTGCTTCAGTTGAATTATAGCACAGATCATGGACGAGTCCCCAATGTTATGCTTTGCGTCTATCTATTACGGTTCTTGCGGTAAAAAGAAGGAAGCTTAGACTTCTGTAGTGTATTAATGCTTTACTAAACAGAAAAGCTGTACATACAACCAGGGCTGTCTTAATGAGTGGGCACACCTGGGCACTGCCCAGGGGCCTAAGCTGCATGTGGGGCCCCCGCACTTTCCCCAAAGCAGCTGGTCCTTGAGCCCATGCTGCCCTGAAATTGGAGGCCCCATGATGGTACTGAGAGTGATGCATACACAGGGAAGGCAGGCTGGGAGTGGTGTGCCGTGCTGTGCAGAACGATACCTATTATTTCACAGCCAGCAGGGAGGGGCAGGGCCGAAGTGCCAGTGATTCTCTGACCCCGTCCCATGCAACTTGAATGCTGGGGACTCGAAGGCCGCATCGTAGGAGCTGGAGTAGGAGCTGCTGAGTCTGCAGCACTGAGAGCCCACCTGTGGAAGTAGCATTGTGGATAGTGTCATGGTGAGCCCAGCTGTCCAGCACTGTTTGCACTGAAGGGCTTGGAATGCCTGGAAGGATGCTCCCTCCTCCGCCCCTCCTTCTGCTTGCTTGATTGGTATAGGTGAGTCCAGTGCTGGAGGTGGGCACATAGCCAAAAAGTTTACATGCACTGTATCTCCACTGGAAAAGGGGGTACTACATGGATGGAATAATGGTGTATGGGGGAAAACAATGCTGAGGGGGGAACTGGGGTGTATAGGGGGTAGCAATGCTTGGGGTAGCTTGGGTGGCTATAGTGCTAGAGGTATCAGGGATGTAGAGTGGCCACAGTATAGGGGGTATCGGGGATGTAGTGGGGTCACAATACAATGGGTATCTTACAGTGCTGGTGGGGAATATCTAGGGTGTAGAGGGGTCAGAGTGCTGGGGGGATATCTAGGGTGTAGAGGGGTCAGAGTGCTGCGGGGATATATGGGGTGTAGAGGGGTCAGAGTGCTGGGGGGATATGTGGGGTGTAGAGGGGTCAGAGTGCTGGGGGGATATCTGGGGTGTAGAGGGGTCAGAGTTCTGGGGGGATATCTGGGGTGTAGAGGGGTCAGAGTGCTGGATGATATCTGGGGTGTAGAGGGGTCAGAGTGCTGGGGGATATCTGGGGTGCAGAGGGGTCAGAAAGCTGGGGGGATATCTGGGGTGCAGAGGGGTCAGAAAGCTGGGGGGATATCTGGGGTGTAGAGGGGTCAGAGTGCTGGGGAGATATCTGGGGTGTAGAGGGGTCAGAGTGCTGGGGAGGCATCAGTCTAGCAGATATAATATTTGCACAGGACAGCTTTGTTACTTTATGTATATAGTATTTTCCCACTGTTTCTTTACTGTACATAATGATTGTTCATGTACTTAATGCGGAGCTCCACCCAAAAGGGGAAGCTCCGCTCGTCTGCCTCCTACCTACTTGATATCTGTTTACCTGCGCTGTCTCCATTGTAGAGGCCCCAGAGCATTACTTTGCCCAGGGGCCGATGATGCTATTAAGACGGCCCTGCATACAACTGTAGGATACACAATACAACACAATTCATTGCTTACAAAATATGTCTACAAATATAAGCATCTACAATATGTATGCATTAAGTAAACCAAACAGTTGCTCAACTTAGGGGTCAAGATATAATGTCCTTCATGGTTCCTTGCTCAGTCCAACTTAAAATGTCTCCAAAGTTATCCAGCTTCCGGAAGCCATGTGTTACTCCATCATCCTTCCTAACACATCTCCCCTCCGAACACATGTTTCTTTCAAAAACTCCCCAAGCCCCTCCCACCAACTTCCTGCCTACGAACTTTCTCTGCTCAGCTCCAAAACCTATACAACTGGTTTATTTACATATCAATGAAGGGGAAGAGCCTCTGTAAACATATGGTCTTAAATAATATATCTAACTCCATATTATTGCAATTATATAAATGTAAGGCCCAGCGGAAACATACCCGACCCAAAGTCAATGTTAACAAACCATTAAGCTTGATATTACAATAGACAGATAGATTTATCTAACCAGCGGAACCAAACTGCAGGAAGTTTTACATCATACAAAAAGACAAGATATCCCCTCTCGAGCAATCTAGTAATACACTCAAATTTATGCTAATTTTCCCAATGTTTGTGTATAAGCTTTTCCATTCTTACCAGCTCACCAATATTCTTGACCCAGTCCCTCACAGTAGGGGAGCCTCCGACTTCCAGTGAACCATAATCAGTTTGTGTGCATGGAACAAAACTCTGAGGACGGCCTCCCTAGTACACACTTCCCAGTCGTACTCATCCACTACGCCCAGTAGGCAGGCTTTTTGGTCTATGGGAAGGGCCACCTGGAACACAGAATTGATCCTGTGTATCACCCCTGCCCAGTAGGAGTGTAGTTTCGGACATCGCCACAAAAGGTGTATTAGGTCACCATGGCCCCTCTTACACCTTGTGCAGGTAGAATATGATCTCAAGCCCAGCGCTGTATTTTGGCCTAGGCCGACAAGGCCCAGGCCTTGGGCGGCATTTGTAGGGGGGCAGCAAAAAAGACCCCCCCAAAAAAACAGCTTCCTCCCAGATCACCTATGAAAAGATTCCCAGCCGGCTTGAGCTACACTTTTATGCCGCGTACACACGAGCAGATTTTCCATCGTAAAAAACTTGGATGGTTTTTCCGACGGAATTCCGCTCAAGCTTGCCTTGCCTACACACGGTCACACAAAAGTTCTCTGAACTTTCAACCATCAAGAACGTGGTGACGTACAACACTACGACGAGCCGAGAAAATGAAGTTCAATGCTTCCAAGCATGCGTAGGAATTTTGCACATCGGAATTTGTACAGACGATCGCATTTTCGGATAGGAACTTTTTCTGACCGAAAAATTGAGAATCTGCTCTCAATCTTTTGCTGGCGGGAATTCCGCCAGCAAAAGTCCAATGGAGCATACACACGGTCGCATTTTCCGAGCAAAAGCTCTTCTCGGTCTTTTGCTGGCAGAATTTCCGATCGTGTGTACGCGGCATTAGTGTAGCGCCAGTCTTATGGGGCGGACTGGGTTGAGGGGTAGGGTAATGATAACAGGGGCCGGTGAGGACAAAAAAGTCCAAATATTTTAAAAGATAGGAGTAATCTTACTAATCCAATTACATAAGGCTGCACTGATGGGCACTGATAAGGTGGCACTGGGAAACTGCACTGATGGGGCTGCACTGATATTCTGCACTGATGGGCACTGATGAGGCAGTAATGCTAAACTGCACTGATGGGCACTAATGAGGCTGCACTGATAAGGCAGCACTAATATGCTGCAGTGATAAGGCAGCACTGATGGCCATGAGGCAGCACTGATATTCTGCACTAATGGGCACTGATGAGGCAGTAATGCTAAACTGCACTGATGGGCACTAATATGCTGCACTGATAAGGCAGCGCTGATGGCCATGAGGCAGGACTGATATGCTGGACTGATGGGCACTGATATGCTGCACTGATGGGAACTAATAGGCTGCACTGATGGGCACTAATAGGCTGCTCTGATAACCACTGATGGGGCTGCACTGACAGGGCAGGTCTTAAACAGAAAGGGGTGTGGCCTTGACAAGAAGTGGTGGGTCATATTTAAATAAACCACTGCTCAAGCCCATCAAGTGGAGTCTGTGAGGAGTAAAATACACCCTGAGAAGGAGATACATTTGAGTTAACCTTTGCAAGACATTTAAGGAGCATGCCTGAAAGGCTTCCTCCCTCTGTTCCATCACTCTCAAGGGATGCTGACTCAGGTAGGACTGCAGGAGCATGGCATAACTTTGAGAAATAAATCCTTTGGAGGACTCGGCATTCCTGATGAGACTGAATATCGGAGTGGGCGACAAGTGCCATTCTGAGGAGTTACTCTGTGCCTTAACTGCATGCTGCAGCTGAATATAATAAAAGTACATAGACTGTGGAACATTGATCTTACTCTGTAATGCAGAAAATGTCAGAAGTGCCCTGATATGGAATATTTGTTTAAGACTGCAATTTCGCCAGCTCCATATAAGTGTCATTACACCATATGGGGCTAAATTCTGTGTAGCCTGTAACCTTCTGGAGGTATGTAGTCTTATTCCAAAACTTCTGAATGAGATTATACATCGGGCATCTCTTGTGCGGTAATCCAAAAGCTTGTGCTTCAAGTTCCAGTATCAGGGAACCCCTATGCCTGGTATGAGACATCACCACCATAGACAAAGTACATCCCATTCCCCTTGGCGATGGTTCCTATGAGGTGCTGTAACTGAGTTGCTAGATAATACAACCATAGTTTGGGCAAGGCCAACCCACGGTCATCTTTAGGTCTTTGTAAATCTGGGTTCACTCCAATTCGCAATAGCAAGAGATTTTGACCAGCTCTCTATTGGGAGGTACGGTGCATTTTGCAGAAAAATGCTGTGCGTCTTTTGGTCCTTTTTTTAGGTCCGGATTCAGCCCAAAATTCAGGCTCAAATCAGACCTGAAACAGTGAACCAGGACACATCAGACCCCTGCTATGAGACGGATCGATCTTAGGCGTGAACCCAGCCTGAGTGTTCTAACTTGAAATTGGAGGGGAGGACTCTCCCAGAATTAAGTATGGAAAAGTGTATTAACTATTCTGAAGGTTTTTAATGGAATCACCATTGGGGTATTATGCAAGAAATATAGTAGTTGTGGCATAAGAATAATTTTAATTAGGTTCACCCTTCCTACCACTAATATGCATTCCCTAAAATGCTGGAGAAGGGGGTGATATTCAAATGACAAAAGTCCCTGGGAAATATTTAAATAGGGATGTGAGCGGTATGGGGCACGCTGGTGTTACAATTCCTTTAGTATTGCCATCAATTAACATCAGAGAAGACTTTGACCAGTTTATGTTGAGGCCCGAAAATTCACCAAATTCTATAATAGTGGCCATGGCTTCCCAAAGGGAGGCATCTGTGTCACCTAGCATAAGAAGCGTGTCGGCATACAACATCACGTGAACATTCCTTTATCTTACACCAACAATACTGGGGTGAGACCTCTATCGCCAATGCAAACAGGAGGGGTGATAAGGGGCACCCTTGCCTAGTACCTCTTCTCAACGCAAAGGTGTGGGATAGTTTCCCAAAGGACCTAATCGTGGCCTGTGGTTGTGCATATAGTAAATGTACCCACGAGATATACTGTGGACCAAACCCAAAATATTCTAATATCACCCATAAGTAAGCCCAGTCAATGCTATCAAAGGCCTTTGTGGCATCCAAGGATAGCAATGCGCTGCTGCCCACATTGTCCGCTGTTGACTGCATGTTCAGCATGTTCAGGAAAAGCCTTCTCAAATTACCTGGTGTTTACTTACATGCCTTCCAGGATACATGCTCAGTGAAGCTGGTCTGCAGCATGCATGGCGCATCAGTGTGCAGGTGCGAGGCGGCAATGTTTAAAGTCCAGGACGCCGGAGCACCTGTAAGTGGTGGGACACAGAGCTGTGTGCAGTAAGCATCTTAGTGGATTCGGATCCAGGCATATCTAAGACACCTACTCAGCATTAGGTTGTGCAGACTAAGCTAATGATTATATTGTAAGACTAAGACCCCTTTCACACTGGGGCGGTTTGCAGGCGGTATTGCGCTAAAAATACCGCCTGCAAACCGCCCCTAAACAGCCTCCGCTGTTTGTTCAGTGTGAAAGCCCGAGGGCTTTCACACTGAAGCGGTGCGCAGGCAGGATGGTGAAAAAAGTCCTGCAAACTGCTTTTTTGGAGCGGTGAAGGAGCGGTGTATTCACCGCTCCTTCACCGCTCCTGCCCATTGAAATCAATGGGACAGCGCGGCTATACCGCGGCAATACCGCGGCTATAGCCGCGCTGTACGAGGGATTTTAACCCTTTTTCGGCCGCCAGCGGGGGTTAAAACCGCACCGCTAGCGGCCGAATACAGCTGCAAGAACGACAGTACAGCAGCGCTAAAAATAGCGCTGTTGTACCGCCAACGCCCCCACCGCCCCAGTGTGAAAGGGGCCTAAGGCACAACAGTGATTGCATCTATACTAGTACCTCTTCTTTTGCAGCTTAGGACTATGTCTCCCCGTAAGAGGACTTCAGGGACAGGTAAAAGAGACACTAAGAAGTCACCTCCTAGACCTAGGGGTTCTGGACATGCCTGCAGGATACCACCACCCCCCCCCCCCGAAAGACTGGAGGCAGCCTCACAGGATGAGTCTGTGCCCCTGTCAGGCTTTGCAGCCTCTCTCAATGTTGCAGCCCCTGTGTATGTCACTGAAGACACTATGAAAGCTGCATTGGATGGTTTAGAAGGAAGGATTGCTACTTTAATCACAACTTCCTTAACCACTTCAGCCCCGGAAGAATTTACCCCCTTCCTGACCAGAGCACTTTTTGCGATTCGGCACTGCGTCGCTTTAACTGACAATTGCGCGGTCGTGCGTCGTGGTGGTATTTGATCGCCTCTGCAGTTTTTATTTTTTGCGCTATAAACAAAAATAGAGCGACAATTTTGAAAAAAACGCATTATTTTTTACTTTTTGCTATAATAAATATCCCCCAAAAATATATAAAATAAAACAATTTTTTTCCTCAGTTTAGGATGATACGTATTCTTCTACATATTTCTGGTAAAAAAAATCACAATAAGCGATTATTGATCGGTTTGCACAAAAGTTATAGCGTTTACAAAATAGGGGATAGTTTTATGGCATTTTTGTTAATAATTTTTTTTTTAAATGGCGGCGATCAGCGATTTTTATCATGACTGCGACATTATGGCGGACACATCGGACATTTTTGACACATTTTTGGGACCATTGTCATTTATACAGCAATCAGTGCTATAAAAATGCACTGATTCCTGTGTAAATGACACTGGCAGTGAAGGGGTTAACCACTAGGGGGCGGGGAGGGGTTAAATCAGTACTAGGGAGTGATTACTAACTGTCAGGGGGATGGGCTGTGTGTGTGACGTCACTGATCTCTGCTCCGATGACAGGGAGCAGAGATTGAGTGACACTGTCACTAGGCAGAACGGGGAGATGCTGTTTACATTAGCATCTCCCCGTTCTTCCTCCCCGTGAGGGGATCGCGGGTATCCCCGTGGCCCGTCTCACGGAGCTTGCCGCAGGCGCGCGTGCGCCTGCTAGCCGCCTCTGAAAGGGCAATGTACAGGTACGTGATTTTGCCTGTACGAGCCCTTCTGCCGCAGTATATCTGCATGAGGCGGTCGGCAAGCGGTTAAAGAGTAGCAGAAAACGGGATAGATCCCCTGCCTCTGCTCTAGGTTCCTTATCGGATGAGCAATCTGAAAAAGATGAAGTATCCCTATCCAGGGATGGGGATCTGGAGCAGTCGGATGATTCAAGGGATGAGGAGAAGCTCTCTTCCTCCTCGTAGGTCTTCAAGGTGCAGGTGCAATATTATACTGAGTTGGTGCGTGCCAAATACAAATTACCCTCTGCTGAGGCTGCTATATCCTCTGTTTCCTCCTTGGGATCCTGGAAATCCCCACAGGCTGCGTATACCTTCCCAATTCATCCCTTGCTGCAGAAATTGTTGTATGAGGACTGGGTTCACCCAAATAAACTATTTTCTCCTCCTAAGATGTTTTCCCTTCTTTATCCGGTAGAGGAAAAATTCACCAAGAAATGGGGGGATGCCAGCAATTGATGCGGCTGTTTCATGTGTGAATAAAAGCCTGACCTGCCCTGTGGACAATGCTCAGGGGTTCAAAGATCCAACTGACAAAAAGCTGGAAAAGCTTTATTTAAAGCCTCCTTTTCTATGGCTGGCGCTGTGGTCCAACCTGCAGTCGCAGCAGTTGGCATGTGCCAATTCCTAAAGGAACAAATGAATGAATGAAGCAGAACCTCCTCCCCACTGAACAGGTCGAGGTTTATGCAGACCTTCCTAAGGTCTTATGTTTTGCATTTGATGCCATTATGGATTCTGTTCAGCAAGCATCCCGCCTTACTCTCCTGCTAGTACACATGCGCAGGTCCCTTTGGCATAAGCATTGGACAGCTGAGGCTTTATGCAAAATATTTTTGACTGGGTTCCCATTTCATGGGGAATGCTTGTTTGGGGATGATTTGGACAAATATATCCAGAGGATTACCGGGGGCAAGACCACTTTGTTGCCAGTTAAGAAGAAGATTAAACGTCCCTCATTTAGACGTTCTCTTTCCCCAGCCCCTGGAGCCTCGACCTCCAGGCAGTGGCGACGGCCTCCCCAGTCCAATACTAGGGGAAAGGTCCAAGGCCAGGCCCAAGGACAGAAAAAGTCTTTGGGTCCAAGATCTGTTAAGCAGAACCCCAAAGCCTCCTTATGAAGAGGCGCCCCCGCTCGGCTGAGTGGGGGGAAAGGCTGCTGCGGTTTGCAGATGCCTGGCGGGAAGAGGTTCAGGACAAATGGGTAACCTCCACGGTGTCTCTGGGCTACAAGCTGGAGTTTCAGGAGCTAAGGTCAAGAGTTTCCAAAGATCCAGAAAAAAGGAGGTCCTTGCTTCTGGCCTTAGAACACCTGTTATCCCAAGGGGTGATTATAGAAGTAGCCCCAGAAGAACAAGGCTCGGGGTTCTACTCAAACCTCTTTACGGTTCCAAAACCAAACGGGGGTATCAGACCTATTCTAGATCTAAAAGACCCGAATCAGTTCCTAAACTTTCCGCATGGAGTCAATCCACTCAGTGGTTTCCACCCTTCAGGGAGGAGAATTTATGGCATTTATAGACAATTTAAGGATGCATATTTATATGTGCCAATTTTCCCCACTCACCAAAGGTTTCTAAGGTTTGCGGTGGAGCAGCGCCACTTCCAGTTTGTGGCCCTACCTTTCGGTCTTGCTACCGCACCTCGGGTGTTTACGAAGGTTCTAGCCCCACCCCTGGCAAAGCTAAGGGCTCAAGGCATAGCAGTAACAGCTTATCTGGACGATTGGCTACTCATAGAACAGTCCGTAGCACGCATAAACCGCAATGTGCTCAGCACAGTGAAGTATTTAGAGTACCTAGGCTGGGTCCTCAATCTAGAAAAAATCCTCCCTACAAGCCCCTAAAAAGGCTGGAATATTTGGGCATGGTCATAGACACAGTCCAAAGCAGAGTATTCTTACTCAAGTCAAAAGCCAAAGCCATAAAGGATTTGGTCCGAGTAGTCAAAACAAGGAAAAATCCTTCCATTCGACTATGTATGAGGTTATTAGGAAAAATGGTAGCCTCATTCGAGGCTGTTCCTTACGCCCAGTTTCACTCAAGACCTTTACAGAGCAGCATCCTATCTGCCTAGAACTAGAGAATTCAAGCCTTGGATCCTCCAATGTGCCTGCCACCATGGTTACGCCAGAGCCTCAATTGGTGGTTACTAACCGAGAATCTACTGAAAGAAAAATCCTTTGTTCCAGTTACTTGGAAGGTCGTAACTACAGATGCCAGCCTTGTAGGCTGGGGAGCAGTTCTGGAAGAAGCCTCTTCCCAGGGAAGATGGTCCAGAGCCGAAGGGCTCTTGCCTATCAACATTCTGGGGAATTGGCAATTTGTCTGGCCCTCAGGGCCTGGACTTATCTGTCCAGATACACTCAGACAATGCTACAGCATTTGCCTATATCAGTCACCAAGGGGGCACCAGGAGTCTGGATGCCCAGAAGGAGGTGAATCACATTTTTGCTTGGGCAGAAAGGCAGGTTACCTGCCTTTCTGTGGTCTTTATTCCAGGGGTAGAAAACTGGCAGGCGGATTTCCTGAGCTGCCAGCAGCTGTGTCCAGGAGAATGGTCTCTACACCCCAACATAATTCAGGCCATATGTCGGAAATGGGGTACCCCGGATGTAGACCTGTTGGCTTCCAGGTTCAACAAGAAACTGGACAACTTTATGTCAAGAACAAGGGATCTGCTGGCACAAGGGTCAGATGCCTTAGCAATTCTGTGCAATCAGTACTTTCTGATCTATGCGTTCCCTCCAGTTCCGCTGCTCCCGCGATTTCTTCAGAGGGTCAAAAGGTAAGGGAAGCCGGTAATTCTGGTGGCCCCGACTGGACCCAGGTGACCTTGGTATGCAGAGATCGTAAAGATGGTAGAGGGAAGACCTTGGGTTCTTACGCTATGCCCAGATCTACTCTCACAGGCCCCAATATTCCATCCTGCCTTACGAAGTCTGAATTTGACGGTTTGGCTGTTGAGACCCACACCCTGAAGAGCCGTGGACTCTCAGGACCAGTCCTATCCACTCTGGTTAATGCTATGAAGCCAGCCTCCAGGCTCATCTATTACAGAATCTGGAAGGCATATGTTTCCTGGTGTGCATCCAGGGGGTGGCATCCTAGAAGGTATGCCATTAGCAGGATTCTTGCCTTTCTTCAGTTAGGCGTAGAAATGAGGCTGGCCTTGAGCACTATCAAGGGCCAGATCTCTGCCTTGTCGGTATATTTTCAAAGACCGCTTGCCTCTTATTCCATGATCCGGGCCTTTGTTCAAGGGGCACTGCGCTTGAATCCGCCGGTTAAGCCTCCTGTGTGCCCGTGGGATTTAAATTTGGTTTGTCTGTTTTACAGAAACAACCTTTTGAACCATTGCACCATGCTCCTTTGGTTCTTTTGACAAAGAAATAGTTTTTTCTTGTAGCCATATCCTCAGCTAGGAGGGTATCGGAATTAGCAGCTCTTTCATGTAAGGAGCCATATTTGATTTTTCACGAAGACAGGGTGGTGTTGTGTCCTCATCCGACCTTTTTGCCTAAAGTGGTTTCAGGATTCCATCTGAATCAAGATGTGGTCCTACCATCCTTTTTTCCAGATCCGCAGTCCGCGGAGAAGTTGTTACATTCTTTAGATGTTGTAAGAGCAGTCAAAATCTATCTGCAGGCAACGGTTCAGATACGAAAGACTGATTGTCTATTTATAATGCCAGAAGGCCCCAAAAAGGGCCAGGCAGCGTCAAAGTCCACTATTTCTAGATGGATTCAACAGCTTATTATTGCAGGCTTATGGTTTGACGAAGAAAATTCCTCCTTTTCAGATTAAAGCGCACTCGACTAGAGCAGTTAGTGCTTCTTGGGCAGTGCATCACCAGGCCTCCATGGCTCAGATTTGCAAGGCTGCAACTTGGTCTTCGGTCCATACATTCACTAGATTCTATCAGGTGGATGTAAGAGGGCATGAGGATGCCGCCTTTGGACGCAGTGTGCTGCAGGCAGCAGTATAGGTCCTCACGTCCGATGGCGGTCTGTGTTTCTGATCTGTGTCTCCCTCCCTTCAAATTTGGGCATTGCTCTGAGACATCCCACATAGTAATTATCAAAGGCTCTGTGTCCCGTGATGTATGAACAAGAAAATAGGATTTTCAAAACGGCTTACCTGTAAAATCCTTTTCTTGGGAGTACATCACCGGACACAGAGCTCCTGCCCCTCTTTGGGATTATATGTTGGGATACTTATTGCTTTGCTACAAAACTAAGGTACTCTCCATATGAGAGGGGTAATATAGGGGAGGAACTCACCTTGTAATTAGGGTTGCCAGTGTCCAATCACCTGATGGTGACTATCTAACCCACTTGGTATTTATCAAAGGCTCTGTGTCCCGTGATGTACTCCCAAGAAAAGGATTTTACAGGTAAGCTGTTTTAAAAATCCTGTTATGAAGAACTCCTGCCAACAGGGCAGACCAAAAAGTCAAAATCGCATTCCCATACCAAAGAAGTGATCATCTTACGAGGTTAGCACAAGCTTGTTTTACTTTGTTGAGTAGCTCACATCTTCATCTGTAGTAACTTGTCCCCAGCCAGAGAACAATAGACCCTGTATACACAAACAGAAATAGTAAAGTTTGAAAACAGTAAAGGTGAGGTACAGCTCATTACTGGGCACCGTATCAACAGCAAACGTGTCAGTCTCCTTCCGCCTCCTACTCACGTTGTTGAAGTGCCTGTTCATTTTGATCTAGCCAGGACATCGCCTCCCTAGGAGATTCAAAGAATTGAGCCTCACCTCTTGCTGTAACTCTAAAGTTTTGCTGGAAAGAGCATGGCATAGGGCAGTTGTAACAGACTCAATCTTCTCCTAACATCAGTGAATTTGACTCTTCTCCGTTGCACTTCTGCTGAAAAATCTGGGTAGAAAGATACCCTGGCACCATTGTAGAGAATGTTGGCACGTTCCCGTGCTTGGTGCAGTACTGCCTCCCAATCCCAGTAATAGAGCAATTTCGTCAGCACTGAGCTGGGAGAATCTCCCGGTTGAGGTGGATGGGGTGGAACTCTATGGGCCCTTTCCTCTACAAAGAAAGGCCCTGAAGGCCTCCTTCCCAAACACTTCCTGGAGCCATTTTTCCACAAAGGCTGTGGGATCCCTTCCTTCAGCTTGCTCAGGTAGGTCCACAATGCGGACATTATTTCTGCGTAGGCGATTCTCCATATCCTCTGCCCTGTCATTAGCATCTTTAGCCATCCAGAGAGCCTCTTTAACATCCTGATTCCTTGGGGGCAGCTGATCTTCAATGTCACTTATCCTGCTCTCTACTGCAGTAGTGCGCTTTCTGATTTTTTGTAAATCCCAAGGTAGGAGAGACACATCCTCCCGCAGCCCCCGCAAATTGTTCTTTTAGTGTATTCACAGAGGCAGCGCAGTTTTTTGGGGTATTACCCCATATATTAAACACTGGCGGGGGGGCCATAAGGTGAGAACCTTGAGTAGACTGGAATCCAAATGGATTTTCACCTTGGATACTTTTTGGCCCCGTGGTCTAAACATTGAGTTTGACCTAAATTGTTTCCTGAGTGACTTTTAAATTTTTAAATTTATATTTTAAATTATAAATTTTGTCTTTTAGAACCTTACTTCTACTTTTCCCACTTCTATTTTCCCACTTTTAATTAATGTAATTATTTAATCCACTGTCCAAGATTACCTTTATATCTAGTCTCTCACTTCTGCCATCTATTGGTAAACAGCCTACCTACACCCAATAGTTGGAGACTCTTGCTGCAGACTGAAGATGTCTGTGTCCATTCATATTTTCCCTAGAATTTGGCTGAATGGACTTGGGGTGTTTATAAGTGCCCCTACTGGACTATTACCTACACCTGTTGAAGTCCGTTTCTCCATTTCCTTAGAAATATTCAATAAGTAGCCTCTGATCTTAAAGTTATTTTAATTCTTTTTATTGTAATCTTACATTATTCGTAAAATCTGACTCATTTATCTATTTATAATTGTTTGGAATTTGTTTTTAATCATAATTTTAGCAATTAAATGTAGTGTCAATTATAGTCACTTCCACTTTAATATACATGAAGGCTGTTTTTTATATTGCAATTTAGTATGTATGTAAGCTTGCTACCAGCATTACCGCCTCTCTCTTCCCTGGTTTTTCTAGGTATAAGATCCACTGCTTGTAGTACTTCACAAGCTTAGCCCAGTACAGATCTCATAGAGGGTGGGTTGTGGTGCATAATATCTCTTTTTGCTATGTTAAGACCGATGTGGGAATGCTATTTAGCCATCTCACAGTCAATAACATTTACTTTGTTGGGATCCCCATTCGTTTTTTCCCTCCGCTTGGTTTTTTTAATTTAGAACCAGCATCTGTCTTCCTCTGCTGACAGTACGAGGGGCTGGAACTGGCTGAACATCGCCTATTGGCCCTATAAGTCAGCTGATGCCTCACACTGATGCACATTATAAGCGGAACCTGCGTCCTATGGCCCCTAGGAAAATAGCCACCTCATTATTACATATTAGACTTCGGGAAAATGGCCGCTCATTGCCGGCCACTATTAAACTATTTAAGAGCACTTTTCTAGCCTGTACTTATCCCCTGATGAAGTCACGTGTGGTGTGACGTCACGCGTAGGGACGGGACAGGCTGCATACACTGATAGAGGCTTACGAACTCGCCGCTCGTCGGATCAAACTGCTGTTCATTTAATTTTAAATCATCTGAGGGAACCATATCCCAGGATCTAGGACGGTGAGGGAAGCACTGGAACCCCCAGGTGGATACTACAAAAGCTTTGTCTGGTCATATGCTTTTGCCCTATTACCCTAAGGTAAGGGGCCATTACCCACCTGTGTGTCTGCACACGAAGATGCACCCGATGTGATTCACTTTGAGCACTTTAATTGCAACGTTCGCATGCTAGGACGTTGCTGTCACACATTTCATTTTACAAAAGGACTTTTTTTTTTTAAACAATTATTTTTTTATTTTGGGACATTTATACCGTATTTATTTCTGGATGGTTTTTTGCACTTTATGTGAAGCATAGTATACTGCTACTTATACTGTATAGAGGTGTATACACTATTGCACATTGTATTGCACATTGCACATTGTCACCTTTTTGAGCTGTGTTTGCACAAAGCTTAAACCACCACTTACAACTTACCTGCACTGCATTAAGGATTGTTTTGTCACTGACTTTGAGTCAGTCATACACTACGGTGATATAAGTTTTTAAATAAGTGTGTTTTTATGAAGACTCTTTCACGTTTATGATATCTATACTTTTTGGTTATTGTTACGCACTACTTGAATTCATTTTTGGTGATGATTACCATTTAAGCCACACTGGTTTTGTATATTTAGGATTAGCGCAGCACCACCCATTTATATATTTATTTTCAAGGTCAGGTGTGTACCCGAATCAGTGCAAGCAGCTTCTCCACCTCCAGCCGCCTCCATATCTGATAGCGCGGGAATAATTTCCTTAATATTGATCTTCAATGTCACTTATCCTGCTCTCTACTGCAGTAGTGCGCTTTCTGATTTTTTGTAAATCCCAAGGTAGGAGAGACACATCCTCCCGCAGCCCCCGCAAATTGTTCTTTCAGTGTATTCACAGAGGCAGTGCAGTTGTGCACTGCTCTAAGGATATCAGCAAGTGTAGGCTGCTCCTAAACAGCTATCTCCATGCCCTGCGGTAACTGTATAATCATGTCTGCAGGCTCAGACACATCCTTGTCTGTCATCAGTACAGCAGGATCCAGCTTCCTTGTCTCAGCAGGCCGAGCCCTCTCCACTGTCTCTCTCTGCTCTGCACCTGATGTTCCTGCCAGTTTCTGTACATAATATGAGATGTCTCTGGGACAGTTCTTACCCTGTGTCCACTGCATTTTAGGTTGTTTGGGACCTGTGTCCTTCAGGTTGTCAGCGCCGCGTGGTGTCCCCTTCTGCAGGGCTGCCGCGGCGGCATCTCGAAGGTCCGAGCCTGGACCTTCTTGCAGTTTGGAGCGGGACATACCCCTGGTATAGAAAGCCGGAGGTGGTTCCACGGTGGGCACAGAGGTGCTGGCCAGCTGGTTGACCCAGTAAATTTGTGGTGAGTAGGCTGGGGAAGGATCGTTAAAGGATCACCTGCAGGAGCTTTTGGAGAAGCTGCCTCTCACATGCCCATCCTGGCCACTCCACCCTCTAAGTACCTTCTAGTGAGGTATGCAGCCATCCGCTCTTCTCTGTGTCCATCATGGAAGTCAACTCAGAAAAGTCTGATACCTTCTCCCAGCATAGGGAAATTATATTGTACTTTGCACACAGCGCTCAGCGCCGGCATATCTGGCCCTGTCCAGCCATAGGACACCATGCTGTCTGTGCTTCCAACTGAGATCCACATCATCTCCCACCCCTATGGGGTACAGGAACTCATAGCTTAATTACACAGACAAACTGACTATGTTACACACAGTTGACTGCCATGAAACAACACAAAAAAAAAAATTTCTGACCTCCGCTACACCTCCCACAAATTGATCAGTCGCTCATCTAACACATCCGACCAATGTTACACTCTCCAAGCGCAGATCTCCTCTATTCCTTGTTTCGCTCTGAGGGTCAGGTCCTCATCCTCTCACGAAATCCACCATGTGTTATAAGGGCCAAAATCTATAGTATATTTATTAATGCTCCACTATTAAAAACACTTACAAAATTTCTGTAAAACATGCATAAAAAAGTTTTGTCAGCCATCTTACCACTGTGGATGAGCCGAGACCTATACAAATAAATATAATATAAATAATAAAACACATTTAAAGCAAAACAACAGGAATAAATGTTTTTTGGGTCTTGTGCACAAATTAGTTAAAGCTAATGATGCTTATCCCAGGTGCCGATGGGAGCTGTGTAAGGTAAAAATCAAAAATCATTGTTTCATCATGCTGTAAAGTACAGGTAGCGGTACATGCAGTGCTGGGACAAGGTCTTTCTAGAGCCCAGGGTGAACATGCCAAAGCATAAATTCCTCCTCCTCCGCGTACAAATCTGCTTTCCCTGGCAAAATTCCTCCCAGCACAAATGCCCCCCCAACAATCATCCCTTCTTCTCCTAGAATAATTCTTAACCCCTACTGCCCCCAAATTCCCCCTCCCAACACAACCCCCCCCCCCCAATCTCCCCATAATACCAGTCTGTATATGCAGTAAAGAATGCTTGTTATACTCAATGTGAAACCTAAGGGATCTTCCCTGATCCTCCCCATCATTTACTGTCCCCAATCCATCTGCTGTTAGTACAGAGCCTTGGGGGCAAGCTGCACATGCTCAGTTTGATGTGTATTGCTAGAGAACTTTTTAGTGAAAGGTGCATGTGATCAGCACAGGGCCAATCAGCACTGTCCAGACAGAGGGTCAGGGATCATGCAGCCTCATAGGTCAGTCAGAGGAAAAGGAAAATTCCTCCTACAAGCTTTAATTAGTGCTCGGCCGGACACTGATATAAGTCACAAGACTGCTATATACTGCTGATGAGAAAAGGTATTTATCCCTTTATACTTATTAAAATAATTGTACTGTGGGAGACCAGAAATAGTGAATGCAGGGTCCTGGGTTTAGTAACACTTTAAGATATGATTGTAGTGGTTATAATCTGACTGATGCGTGATTCAATTATAACCATCGAATCTACAAACAATTATATAGCCACAACTTCCCTTCACATTAATTTTGAATCAATTTTGATCAGATTAGATCAAACTCGAACTGAGTCACTTGGACAGGGTAGAATATTATTGATTGTTTTGCATCAATCGGCAGCACTGAGATACTATGTTCGTGAATACAATACCATTATGTTTGATGAGAATATAAGATTGCTTGGTGGAAACAGAGCTGCAATCCATAACTTATGATCATATGTTGGTTATTAGAAATCCACTTACCTATGTATGCCACTGGAGGATGTGCCTACACACGAAACATGTGGAGCCAAGCCTATTGTAATATGCTGCATAAGAGCTGGGGGAGGAGCAGCAACAGTAGACCAAGCACAGTGAATGGCTGTGCAGATGGGGGCGTGTCAGGACAAGTCTGGTTATTGGAGGAGAGCAGGCTGAGTTCCCAGCATAGCTAGAGAACTGACCACATTGTGTTCTCCTGCTTAGTGTGGTCAGTTTTTAATAGGAAAGGAGAGGGACTGGCATGAACACCAGGGATTTCACATAAAGGAAGCAATACAAAGAGAACAGGAGACTTTCTCATATAAGTACATGGTACAGCAGGCACATATCAGGAATATGAAGTGTTGGGGTTACAAACGTTTTAAATAACAAACATGTTATACTTACCTGCTCTGTCCAGTGGTTTTACACAGAGCAGCCTCGATCCTCCTCGGGTCCTCCACCAGTGCTCCTGACTCCTGCTGAGTGCCACCATAGCAAGCAGCTTGTTATGGGGGCACCCATTCACACATGGCGTGTGTCTCAGCCCCGCCCCTGCTCTCTCTTCTTTGGCTCACTGGCTGTGATTGACAGTTGGCTTCTGCTGCTGTCTCAGCCAATAAGGAGGAAGAGACCTAGGAGAACCGCTGCTCTCGTGGACATCGCTGGATCGAGATGGGGCTCAGGTAAATATTAGGGGGAGCACACAGAAGGTTTTTTTTACCTTCATACATAGAATGCATGTTAAAAAACCTTGAGCCTTTACAACCACTTGTTGGAAGTCCCTTCCAACTATTAGATTGCAGAGGCCGAACTGCTCAAGACTGGAAGCGATGGGGAAAAGCTACCTTTTCTAATATTTCAATCCTTAGAAAAATAAGCAACTAAAGAGATATAGGTGTGTTTTTAAGATCTCAGGTTGAAAATTTGTGAAAGGCAATGGATATGCCTTTAGTTTTTGCATTTGGATTGGGACCATAAAATCAGGTAGTAAATTACTCATTACTCATATTAGGGATATGGTGACTATGAAAATTAGTTCCTTCCTTTCTTAAAGCGGTAGTAAACCGCAGTCTTAAAAAAAAAAAAAAACCTGCAAGAAAATTGCATAGTGTGCTAGCATGCATTGCATATTAGCACATTATAAAATGCTTACCTTAGAATGAAGTCCTCCAGTGGCGCACTGTCACCGCTCACAGGGCTTCCATCTTCACCCAGTCTTCCTTTCGGGTTCACATGCTCCGGCCATCTGATTGGCCGAGCCACGATGACATCACAACCGTGTATGAGTCATAGCCGCGGCACAGAGCTCTGAAAGGACAGTACGGCATGGACGTCCCTTCATAGCGGATGTGTCAGTAAAGTCACCAGCTGCATGTAGTGTGAATACCCTCTAAACAGTGCAAGTTTAGGAGATATTCACAGTACCTACAGGTAAGACTTATTATAGGTTTACCTGTAGATAGAAGTTTACAAAAAGACTTTACTACCACTTTAAGAGATAGTATAGCCATACAGGTTATGTTGAGAAGGGACTAAAAGAAACAAAAATCCCTCTAAAATCCTTCTTATCAGTGCTTAGCTCACCTTCTTACAACGGTATGCATTCAGATGGCTCATTCCATCACGTTCCAAAAAAGGATTGTTTTTAATTTTAGGAAAGTAAACAAAGCAATGCATTTTTAATTTTTTTTTTTTTTTATGCCCAATCAGCCAGATGCACATCCAGAACTGCTTGTGTATAGTGCAAATAAAGTCTTGTAGTACAGAGCCATTTATTTCAAACAAAATACAGCAGTTTCAGGTTTTGTGGACATCATCGGTGCAGTGCATGGAAACATGGCTTCTATGAAGTAGGGCTTGAGAGGCAGCAAAAATAATCTGTATGGTTATACTATCTTGTCATTTGGGTTTTTTTTTTTTTCAGTAGTAAACCATCTTTATTGAATGAGAATTTGTCAAGTTTAGCCATTGGGTAACTAGGTAGGTTATATCAATATGGATGCAAGGTTACATCATTACTCAGGTTAAAAAAAGACACACGTCCATCTAGTTCAACCAATAAAAGGGAAAAAAAATAAATCATACAAAGGTGTTTTGGACTAGGCAAGGGGGAACCGTGAAGTGGAGGGATTGGAGTGAAAGGGGGCAAGGTATTGCAAGAAGAAAATCAAACTCAGAAAGCATAACCTTATAGTGTGAAATGTTATTAAAAGTGTTCAGATGTCATCTAGTGGTAAAAAAAAGGTAATACATAGTCAAAAAGTAAACAATGAAAAAAAGGAAGTAAAAAATAACCTGACACTGTGAAATATGATTACAATAACGTTGCAATCCATCCACTGTACAGTGTCAACAGTTTGTGAAGAGACATATTAGATACACTATATTACCAAAAGTATTGGGACACCTGCCCTTAAACGCACATGAAATTTATCAGTATCCCAGTCTTAGTTTATAGGGTTCAATATTGAGGTGGCCCACCTTTTGCAGCTAAAACAGCTTCAACTCTTCTGGGAAGGCCGTTTACAAAGTTTAGGAGTGTGTCTATGGGAATGTTTGACCATTCTTCCAGAAGCGCATTTGTGAGGTCTTAGGTCAGGCACTGCTGTTGGACGAGAAGGCCTGGCTCGCAGCCTCCGCTCTAATTCATCCCAAAGGTGTTCTATCGGGTTGAGGTCTGTGTAGGCCAGTCAAGTTCCTCCACCCCAAACTCACTCATCCATGTCTTTATGGACCTTTGTGCACTGGTTTGCGCAGTCATGTTGGAACACGAAGGGGCCATCCCCAAACTGTTCCCACAAAGTTGGGAGCATGAAATTGTCCAAAATGTCTGATGCCTTAAGCGTTCCCTTCACTGAAACTAAGGGTCCAAGCCCAACCCCTGAAAAACAACCCCCCACCATAATCCCCCCTCCACCAAATGATTTGGACCAGTGCACAAAGCAAGATCCATAAAGACATGGATGAGCGAGTTTGGGGTGGAGGAACTTGACAGCCTTCCCAGAAGAAGAGATGAAGCTGTTATAGCTGCGAAGGGAGGGTCAACTCAATATTGAACCCTACAGACTAAGACTGGGATGCTATTAAAGTTCATGTGCATGTAAAGGCAGTCCCAATACTTTTGATAATATAGTGTATCGCTTCTGCAATAAAAACAGCCTTTCTGTTCACAAGTTTGTATTTCCAACTAAAGTTTGATTTTAAAGATTTGCATTTTGCTTCAGGAATACAGATAGGTGTAAATGGACTTTTTTACTTCAGCCATATAACTTCAAGGACATTGACCTAGATTCATTGTGGAAATTTGTCTCTAGTACTTGTGGCCACTATGGTCCAGGCATCAGACATGTTGCTATGGGTAATGCTCATTTTCCTATCTCCAAGTTTTGGTAAATAGGACCAACAGGGTTTTCTCTGCCAAATGTAACACCATTTTCAAACAATTGTAAAACCTGAAGTCATGGAAGAAAACCTTCTTTATTAATTACTTTTTTAAGGAATCCAAACTGCATTAGTACATCAAATAGAAATGTGTCCAAGGCATGTTACCCACATATTGTATATTGTCTTAAATGTTTGTTAAGCAAACTTTATTGTAGCTTGATGGTCCGTACACAGGATCAGAAAATTGTAGAAAAATACTGCTTTCGAAGCTATCGTACAATAATCTGATCATTCGTACACAGCTTTCGAGAGCCGATCATGACAGTTCATCCGATATTATCCAATGGGACAAGCACGGAAATTTTTCTTGTACGATACCAGATTGTATGTTTTTCGTTTAATCAGTACAGTTGTCATTCGAAAATACAATACAAATACACTACAAAACACTACGTCACTTCCAAATTTCTATTCTGTCGTACGAGAATTTTCGTCCCTTCAGTAAACTCTTTATTTTCTTTATGAGACTAGCATGCAAAATAAAATGGACAATCATACGTCCGATAATCTCATCGGGTGTACCAGGCATTTTATATTAAATACTTTTTTTTATTATTTCTCAAATAGTAAAAAAAGATACAACATCATAAAATATGCGGTGCCTTACAGTACATAAACCTATTATTACTTTACCTTCCCTCTCCCTCCCCGCACCCATCCCCCCTCTCCCACACCACCTAAGCATTAATTGTGCATGTATGACAGGAGAGGAACACTCCAAGGGATAGAGAGCATTACAGTAGGATAGGTCGTCTAGTGTCCCCCAAGGAGGAAAAAAAAAAAAAGAGGGACTCCATTCACTCGTCACCATCCTCTTATAGGGGACACCCCATCTCGTCCAGCCAAGGCTTCCACATTCTCTCGAACTTCCTGTAGTTACCTTGCCTAACAAATGCCACTCTCTCACTCCAAACTATTGAGTTAATGGTCTCAACTCAGTTCTTCACAGTCGGGGGGATCTGTGCCTGCAATTTCTGTGCAATTAATTTTCTCACCTGGAATAGGCATCTCAGCGCTACTTCGGTGGTGCCGGTCGGAACTCTACGTTCCTCCATACACTTTAATAGGCATGTCTTGGCCGCCAGTTCCAATGTGGTCTTAAAGGTTGTATTTATCCTGTCTATTATCTCCCAATATCTAAATAGCTTTGGGCATTTCCACACCATGTGGATAAAATCCCCTGTCACCTTGCACCTGGGGCACTCATCGTTTTGTCTCCACCCATGTTTGAACATTTTTTTAGGGGTATAGTAGACTCTGTATATTAGAAACAAATGAGATATTTTCTGTGAAGAAGAAATCGAGACCAGTGCTCCTCGTTTCAAGATCCTGTCCCATTCTTCCATAGTCATTACCCCCACATCTCTCTCCCATCTCACTGTGCTCTTGGAGGGCCCTACTCCACTTATTATTCTAGCCTCCAATCTAGCATACAATTCAGAGATTAGTCCTTTAGATGTGTCTGACTTAATTATTTTTAGGAGAGTAGGGATCTGGGTCTATTCGATTATCTGTGACCTGAATTGCACTTGAATAGCGTGTCTAATTTGAAGATATTTAAAAAACGATGTGTTTGATATATTGAATTCCCTTTTTAAGTCTAGGAAGGTTTTCATAAGATTGCCCTCATACAGTTGGATTCATCGGTTAATGCCCTGTCTCTCCCATTCTTTAGGCCTCTCTATAATCCTTCCGCTAAATTTTTATTGTTCCATAGAGGGGTATATTCAGTTACCCCTCTATATCCTATTAGTGCCTTCGTTACCTGTCATACTTTACTGACTAGTTTTATCGTCGGGCATCTGTAAATAAATGAGTCTGCCTCTAATACCTCCACTAGTATGTTATGTGGGACCCCCATTATCATCATTCTATCGCTGGACTTCCCCCCTCCTAAGGCTCCACAGCCCGCTAGATGTTGCAGCTGAGATGCCAGAAAATATGACCTCGGATGCGGAACCGCCATACCCCCTTCTTTAATCGGTAACTGCATAGTTTGCAGGCTAATCCTAGATTGGCCCTTCTTCCAGATTAATTCCCTAAAAAGGGATTCTATTTTTTTTAACCACTTTTGACTTATCCAAATCGGGGAGTTGTGGAACAAGATTGGTATCTGTGGTAGCCATATCATCTTTATTAGATTGCAACACCCTGCTACAGATAGAGGGAGTCGACTCCAGATGTCCCCTTTTTGCTTTAATTTAAATAGTAGTGGGACTAAGTTGTTATTAACATACTGATTTATATCATTTGTGATCCAGACACCCACATATTTCAGTTTTGCCACTACTTTTAGGAGGGGAGTTCCTGACGGTATCTAGTTACCAAGTGGGTCGACCGGTAATAAGGCCGATTTCTCCCAATTGATAACCAGACCAGAAAATCGTCCAAACTCCCCCACCATTTGTATCACTGTATTTAATGAAGTTTCAACATCTCCAAGAAAAAACAGGACGTCGTCCGCGAACAGTGCTATCCTCTCCTCTTCTGCCTGCCTCCCGAACCCCTGTATATCTAGCATGGATCTAGTCATAATTGCTAGAGGTTCCATGGCGAGAGCGAACAATAAGGGGGACAGGGAACAACCCTGTCTCGTCCCTCTCTCCAATAAGAACAGTTCCATATATTCATTGTTAATTTTTAGTTTTGCTCTTGGTTCGCTATAAAGTATTTTCACCCACCTAATAAAGGAGGGGCCAAATCCAAATCTTTCTAACACCCTCCATAGGTAGCCCTATTCTAGGCTATCGAAGGCCTTGGCGGCATCCAAGGCCAGTATGGCCCTGGAGCCCATATTGTCTGTTGGAATCTGTATGTTTAAAAAAACTCTTCTGATGTTGATACTAGTTGACATATTGGGAATAAAACCTGACTGGTCAGGATGTATAAGATTTTGAATACATCCGTTTAGATGGGTTGCTAGCACTTTAGCCAAGATTTTTACATCTGTGCATAATAAAGAGATTGGGCGATAGGAGGAGACGTCCAGTTGATCTTTCCCCTCCTTATGTATTACAATAATGGTGGCTTCCGACATTGAGGTGGGGAGTCTCCCATTGGCTAATGCCCATCCCAATGTCTTCAGCAGTTCTCTATTGGGAGCCTATCCGGGCCTGGCGACTTTTGGTTGGGCATCCCGGACACTGCTCGCTGTAATTCACATAGCGTCACCGGTGCCTCTATATCTATTTTGTCCTTCTCTGTCAAAGTTGGGATTATTATTCCCTGGAGAAAACCATCCATTTTTTTCACTCTCAGCTCTCCCCTACTAGATTTATAGAGGGACTTATAGTATTCACTGAATGTTTGTGTTATCTCTTATGCATCAGTAGATATCTCTCCACTTAGTGTCTTAAGCGCGGAGACAGTGGAGGGGGGGGGTATTAGATCTAATCAACAGGGACAGCATACGACCCGAATGTACCAGGCATAAGGCTCGGTTCAAACTGCTGCGACAGCAAACTCATTACGACTTTGCCCTGCAACTTCCTTCTGACTTGGATGCTATTTAGGAGCCTGTACAAAGGCTGACATCGCACCCAAGTTGGACCAAAGTAGTGCAGGAACCTTTTCTAAAGTCAGAGTGACTTGTGTAGTATCGGTTAAGATGGCTCTCATAGGGAAACATCGAATTGGACATGCCATGTGACTTAGGGTCTCACAAGTCGGCTTGCCATGTCCCAGTAGTGTGAACCGAGCCTTAGTGTCCATTTCTATGTGCAGGGCCCTCTGTGGTTAGTGCAATTAGGGGATACTTGCCCATCCTAGAATCCATGTATAAATTCTGAAACCAGACCTGTATTTACAATAGTACGAAATAAAAAACAAACTGAGCACAAAGCTACTGTAAAGTCAGTTTATTGAAAAAAAAGAATCTCCTTTGCCATCTCATTTCCGGAGTTATGGAACACCTCCTTCATCTGGGTTTAATGTTTTCAGGAGATGTGAATACTTGCTCTGTAGATAACTCCATTGTCAAGATAGATTTAAGAGACAGTGGGGTCACTGCAGCAGCTGGTTTGGCAGCTCCCGCCTAGGACAGCAGGGTTAGAGGAAACATCCAGCCACAACATGTATAATATAATTGTGATAACTTTTTCATTACTTTGTTTTCCACTTTTGGACATTTGTGGCACAAGTTTGCAATAGAATTGCAGAGGAAGTTGAAAGGAGTGTAAAGGCTCATTACAGTTCAGGAAACATGACATCATCCTTCATTTCTCTTATTTGGTAGTCTAGCGCATTGAAAAACTGTTTATATAAAGCAGACCCCATTCTGCCTTCAATAACACAAGTAAAGGAGAAGGCTCTGTTCAATTTGGAGACATTCTGTGTGTACAAGCAAGTACCTCTGCCAATTGGAAGCCCTCTTAATGTTCTAGGGGAGGACCCAATGCTGCAAATATTCCTCAAATTGAGTACACTACTTGTCATTTTTATCCTTGTTATGCTCACCACTATCCCAACCCTTCTGAAGATAGAAAGGGTCTTCTTCACCAACAATTAATCCCAAGTAAGGATTTAAAGACCTTGAAAACCCACCAAGTCAAAGGAAACCCGTACCAAGCAAAATTGAAAAAACTCCTGCTGCTGACCTGAAAAATGCTAGTTTCCTAATTGTCTGTGGCTTTATTTTTTTCTGACTTCTCGATTGAAACAAGTTTGAAAGTCAAAACACCAGATCTGCATTCTTCTTTCAGGTCAGTCACCAATATGTGGAAGCCTTTGAATTGATGTGACATCCAGGCAACTGGCAGTTTTAAGCGACAACCATCATATTTTTCTTACAACAAGTTTCCTTTAATGGAAAAAAAAACATTCCTCAGTTTATCCAGGCGTAAGAATACATGTTGTACTTCTCCCAGAGTGCACACTGAGTTGAGCGATAGTCTTTCCCCACAAACAGTGATGTGGACAATAGCGCTGTCCCATTGGGGTATTCTGGCCATTCAGGTGGCATGTTTCCTGTAACAATAAATACATTTGAATACATGAAAGTACAATACATGAAAATACAATCTGTGCCCTCCCCAAACCACCAGTTTTCAGAATGTTCTCATTGCTATTGCATATCTTTCAACATTTCAAAGCTAAGTATAATTCCAGGCAGAACAAAGGGTTCAGGTATGCAGCAATCATGGTTTATTTCTGCATAATCCATTTACTGTACGTTTAATACTTTTTAAAATACACCGAAAAAGCACTGAGCCCTGAGTGTGCGAATGTACAGTTTGTGATCATAGTAAAACCAAATCTAAGGAGTTCTGAGGAACACAGGAAATCATTTACTGTTCGGACATCCAAAACCCAGATAGCAAGGATAACGTGCCACAAATTTCTGGCAGTGTTGAATCGTATGTCTGTTAACTTGTTGCACATTTTCATAGGCAAGTTGTACACTTGCAGTGCACTTAAAGCACAAGTTCTAGTTTAAACATTTCAAATTTGTAGCAAATTTGCATGGCAAGTCTCTAGCAAGAGCAAAGTTGCAGTGGTGAGTCTACAGCAAGAGCCCTGCAAGTCTACAGCATGAAAAATTAACCAATAATGCCCCTCCCCCATAGTGGGATTACTATTGCACAACATCACTGAACCAGAACCTGCAGCAGACTTGCAGAATATTTGCAAAGGAAGTTGATCTGGAGTCATACAATGCAGACTTGCTGCAATTGTGTAAAGCCTGGCAAGTCTGGCAAGCCTGGCAAGTCTAGCAATAGCTTAGCAAGTCATTTTTAATCTTGCAGCACAATTGCATGCTATCTGGGAAGCAGTCCAACTGAGTCAGCAAATGGCAACAACTGATAACATGCCCACCAAACAGAAACCGGGATTGCCTGATGGTCTAGTGCCCAAAACTGACACTAGGTGAGGCCTGATGAGGGAACCTGAGAGCACAACCATGGGGAGGACAGGGGGAATCAACCTGATGTTCAAGACCAAGACTAAAGGGTCACTGATCAGAGAGGAATGGATCAACACAGAAGGGAGCATTGACCCAAGACCAAGTGAGAAGCTAGATAATATGCCCAATATTAAGGAAATAGGATGATAAGAGAAGGAAAAAAACAAACAAAAAAAAACAGGTTGACAAGGAAAGCAACAAGTTCCTGGAAGAAACAGGTAGTAGACGGGGGACCTAAGAAAAGTCCTGGTAAGGGCAAGACCAACCGAAGTGAGTAAAAAGGCACTAAGACTCGATTCACCTAACCCCATAAGAAAATAAGAACTTGGTACCTCAATAAATTGTCAGGAGAATCACCCCAACACAACTTGTGAAGTGTGTGGAAAAGGCTCATAGGTCTAGCCAAAAGGACAGGATTATATACCTCACAATCAACATGATTGCTCAAAATATTGAAATCAGACACAGCCAGACAACTAGCATTTTCAACAATGGCAGCCTTCACATTTCAGTATCTCTAAACCATGAATGCTGGGATGCTGCAGCGTATACCCAGTGTGTGCAATATGCTGGCCACTAGCTGTTACATTCTAACAGCTAGTTCTTACGGCAACATCTTACCTTCAAAGATTCTTACCTTCTTTAGCAAAGTGAATGAAGTATTTTCTTATCAATCTCTGGAAATCACGATCTGCTTCTGTAGTCTCTCCAAGCGCGTAATCCAGTGTTCCAAAAAATCCCAGGATATCCAGCATATGAAAGGAGAACCAGCTTTCATAGGTCAAGAGGCTATTAACTTTAACTGGCCTAGATGGTGTGTAGGTTACCTGATAGCGGTAGACAGGGCTGGACAATGAAGCTGCAATTACAGGACAATGAATAATCATCAGTTACATAGAGCAGTTCCTTTTTATTTTCTTGTTCAATCTTTTTTTATTGGAATAAACAACCATAGTACAGACACTGGTTGAGATGGTCTTTTTACAGGTTGTAGTGGGCATCGAACCCACGGTTAGTACTACACAAGTCACAGGTAAAGAATTTATAAGATCACAGTAATAACATTTTAATTTACTTATAACAATTAAGTTACAGAACATTAGCAACAAGGGTGTCACACCCCATTGGACGAGAACAATGAGGGTGATCAGGCACGAATAGGCCCTAAATCCGACAATCCAAAGTAGGTAGGAAGCATGATTAGCACTGAGAACCAAATTAAAAATACCAAAGAATAGAGGAGAGAAAGTAAACTAGATAAATGTTAAAGAAGGAATTGGGAATTTAGAGAAGAGAGTCGGAGGTGAGTAGCACACATCTGGAATGGCTACAGGCCATAGCCCTATAGGCAAGTGGAAAGTTATGGCTTTAGCAAGGTGGAATCAAAGCCAGGAGGTAAGAAGTTATCCACCCATGACTGCCATGTCCTCACTTGCTTAGATACTTTGTCGAGCAAGGTCACCTCATTCATGGCCTATGTGATTCAATTTTTTTTTTCTAGTATACAACAGTTCCTGAGAATTTTTCCTTTTTATTTTATTATAATATGTTTCTACTAGGATCTACTTTCCTAAGAGGACATCACATGGGGTTTTCAATTAAAATGTTCTTTTATGTTCCACTGAGTTCAAAAAGCTTAAAGCCCAACTGAAGTTACAGAAATACATTATACAGTGGGGACGGAAAGTATTCAGACCCCATTAAATTTTTCACTTTGTTATATTGCAGCCATTTGCTAAAATCATTTAAGTTCATTTTTTTCCTCATTAATGTACACACAGCACCCCATATTGACAGAAAAAAACAGAATTGTTGACATTTTTGCAGATTTATTAAAAAAGAAAAACTGAAATATCACATGGTCCTAAGTATTCAGACCCTTTGCTCAGTATTTAGTAGAAGCACCCTTTTGATCTAATAAAGCCATGAGTTTTTTTGGGAATTATGCAACAAGTTTTTCACACCTGGATTTCGGGATCCTCTGCCATTCCTCCTTGCAGCCATTTTTAGGTCTCTCCAGAGATGCTCAATTGGGTTTAAGTCAGGGCTCTGGCTGGGCCATTCAAGAACAGTCACAGAGTTGTTGTGAAGCCACTCCTTCGTTATTTTAGCTGTGTGCTTAGGGTCATTGTCTTGTTGAAAGGTAAACCTTCGGCCAGTCTGAGGTCCTGAGCACTCTGGAGAAGGTTTTCATCCAGGATATCCATGTACTTGGCTGGATTCATCTTTCCCTCAATTGTAACCAATCATCCTGTCCCTGCAGCTGAAAAACACCCCCACAGCATGATGCTGCCACCACCATGCTTCACTGTTGGGACTGTATTTGACAGGTGATGAGCAGTGCCTGGTTTTCTCCACACATACCGCTTAGAATTAAGGCCAAAAAGTTCTATCTTGGTCTCATCAGACCAGAGAATCTTATTTCTCACCATCTTGGAGTCCTTCAGGTGTTTTTTTTAGCAAACTCCATGCAGGCTTTCATGTGTCTTGCACTGAGGAGAGGCTTCCGTCGGGCCACTCTGCCATAAAGCCCCGACTGGTGGAGGGCTGCAGTGATGGTTGAATTTCTACAACTTTCTCCCATCTCCCAACTGCATTTCTGGAGCTCAGCCACAGTGATCTTTGGGCTCTTCTTTACCTCTCTCACCAAGGCTCTTCTCCCCCGATAGCTCAGTTTGGCCAGACGGCCAGCTCTAGGAAGGGTTCTGGTCGTTCCAAACGTCTTCCATTTAAGGATTATGGAGGCCAGTTTGCTCTTAGGAACCTTAAGTGCAGCAGATTTTTTTTTTGTAACCTTGGCCAGATCTGTGCCTTGCCACAATTCTGTCTCTGAGCTCTTCAGGCAGTTCCTTTGACCTCATGATTCTCATTTGCTCTGACATGCACTGTGAGCTGTAAGGTCTTAGATAGACAGGTGTGTGGCTTTCCTAATCAAGTCCAATCAGTATAATCAAACACAGCTGGACTCAAATGAATGTGTAGAACCATCTTAAGGATGATCAGAAGAAATGGACAGCACCTGAGTTAAATATATGAGTGTCACAGCAAAGGGTCTGAATACTTAGGACCATGTGATATTTCAGTTTTTCTTTTTTAATAAATCTGTAATAATGTGAACAATTCTGTGTTTTTCTGTCAATATTGGGTGCTGTGTGTAAATTAATGAGGAAAAAAATGAATTGAAATTAATTTAGCAAATGGCTGCAATATAACAAAGAGTGAAAAATTTAAGGGGGTCTGAATACTTTCCGTCCCCACTGTATATGAAGTCCGATAGACATTGTACAAATAACCTCCAATTTCCTAGTTTTACCTCCATTCTCCTGGTACATCAGTTGTGTAGGGAGTATAAATATGACTGTGCAGTCCAAGGGGCACCAGATTGTGACCCAGTGTTCTAAGCCAGTGTTTCTCAACTCCAGTCCTCAAGGCGCCCCAACAGGTCATGGTTTCAGGATTTCCCTCAGATGAAATGGCTGTGGTAATTACTAAGGCAGTGAAACTGATCAAATCACCTGTGCAAAACAATGGAAGGCCTGAAAACATGACCTGTTGGGGTGCCTTGAGGACTGGAGTTGAGAAACACCGTTCTAAGCAACCAGCACCCAGTATTAGACCTGGTCAGATATATCCCCTCTCTCCCTCTGCAATACATATCTGTGTGAGGAGACTTTTGATGAGGAGTGGTGGTTACTCAGTTATGCCAGCACATAGCACCACAGTGGATGGGCAAGAAGTGGCATTCTCACTAAGCATTCTAAGCAACATCAGTCATAAATCTATGCAGAGGTACAGAAGGTACACATAAAAGAGGGTGGAGACTTTAATTGGGCTTTAAAGCATATCTCCAGTCAACTTTCTTTTGCGGATACTGGAGAACGGTTGGCACAGAAAGAGTGCTTTCCGGAAAGGAAAGATGGTACGACAGGAAGGTATCATGCTAAAAAAAAAAAAATACATGGACTGAGAATAGACTTACTTTGATTTTTCCCTTTTGTAAAAAAAGATTTAATGGAATTCCCAGAGAGAGGATTTACATGTACCTGCTGCTTGTTTGGCCAGCTCATTGTTGGGACATGAGGCTCTCAGGTCAGACACCATTGTCATGTAGGTTTTCTCCACACATCGCTCAAGCTGCTGGGTGCAGAACTCTGAGGTGGGATAGAGAGCCAGAGCCTCGTCTGCCAGACTTCCCCCAAATGTGTTCAGACGTACTGGAGAAGAACATTACACAAATCATTCTTTTATAAATATGACTGAAGATTCATTAAACGTTTACTATTCAGTCAGTGGGAGAACACTCACATTTGACAAACCAGCGGTAATCCTCTTCAGTCCACTTGGACAGATTGGCAAAAAATGGGCTGTGGAGAAAAAGGACATTTATAAGTATATTGGAACATGGGATGCACCTCTCTTCGCATCTTGGTAGATAGGCAGATTGAATTAGAGGGTAGCTTTCTTCTATCAGCCTCCAGACAGGAATAGAATTCTCCTCAAAGCTAAACTCTGGAATTTTAAAAACAAATACCTAGCCGTGACCCCCCACCCTTCCACCCCAACCCCACTACAAGGGTTAAACGTTTGGTTAATGCTAGGGGTAGAGGAAAAAGCTGTAGTACTTTCCTTATTCATCACTCCAGCAGGCTTCCACCATGCTATGCAACTGGTTCCCCGAAGCATCTTGTCTAATGTGCTCCAGTCAGTGACAGCACTCTTATGGCATTATGTGCAATGCAGGACTAGTAGTCTTACATTATACATGAGGACAATGAGGGCCCATCCAGAACCCAAAGCAGTGTCAAGAAGTGGAGGAAAGATTAGGTGAACTGAATTTATTCTCTCTTGAGACGTGGAGATTAAGTGGGACATGATCAACATGTACAAATACATAAGTGGTTCATATAGTGAACTTGTTGTTGAGTTATTCACTTTAAGGTCATCACAGAGGACAATGGGGCACTCTTGTCTAGAGGAAATTAGATTTAATCTTCAAATACAGATCTCCTCCTTAATCTCCTCCTACCTATCACAACGCTCCTTCAGTGTTACCTACAACTCTGTCTTCTCCTCTCCATTTCTGTGGGGGTCCCCCAAGGCTCTGTTCTGGGACCCCTTCTCTTCTCTATCTACACCTCCTCCCTTGGTCAGTTGATAACTACCCATGGCTTCCAATACCATTTACACGCTGATGATACCCAAATCTATCTGTCTGCTCCTCACCTCACTCCTTCAGTTTCCTCTCGCATTACTAACTTACTAACTGACATATCAGCATGGATGTCGCACCACTTCCTTAAACTAAATCTCTCTAAACCAGAGCTGGTAATATCCCCCCCCCCAGCCCGTGCCCCCCTCCATGACTTTTACTTGAAAATAAATAATGCAACCATCAATCCCTCCCCTCATGCCAGGGTACTAGGTGTAATCCTAGACTCTGACCTGTCTTTTCAGCCCCAAATCCAATCGCTGTCGAAAGCTTGTAGATTTCACCTCCGTAACATCTCTAAAATACGCCCCCTTTTAACAAATGAAACCGCCAAGCTACTCATTGACTATTGCAACTCCCTTCTCATCGGCCTACCTCTCCATAGGCTATCCCCACTTCAGTCTATCATGAATGCTGCTGCCACACTTATCCACCTTGCCAACTGCTCGGTGTCTGCCACCCCTCTCCGCCAATCCCTGCACTGGCTCCTGATCGGCCAGCCAGTTAAATTCAAAATACTAACCACAACATACAAAGCCATTCACAACTCTGTCCCAAGCTACATCACCAAACTTTTCTACGCTCCTCTCAAGAACTCGTACTCTCAAGCTCTCTCGTTTTCTCCTCAAATGCTCGTCTCCAAGATTTCTCCAGAGCCTCTGCCATCCTCTGGAACTTTCTACCTCAACCTGTCCGGCTATCTCCTATTCTAGCTGCCTTCAGGCGATCCCTGAAAACTCATATCTTCAGGGAAGCCTATCACACCTCCAACTAATCTCTAAACACTTCCATCAGCTCATTCCCCACAGTTACAACCTTTTGTACCACCTGCCCCACCCTTTTAGATTGTAAGCCCTTCTGAGCAGGGCCCTCTTAATCCTCTTGTATCTTATTGTATTGTAACTGTATTGTCCCCCTTTTATATTGTAAAGTGCTGTGTAAACTGTTGGCGCTATATAAATTCTGTATAATAATAATAATAATTGTTTCAAGAAAGGCCTGGATTCTTTCCTAGATAAACATAATATAACTGGATACTAATATTTATAGGTAAAGTTGATCCAGGGAATATCCAATTGCCTCTTGGGGGATCAGGAAGGATTTTTTGGGGTGGGGGGGGGGGGTTGCCTTCCTCTGGATCAACTGTGGGTATAGGATTGTGTGTATAAAGGTTTTCTATTGGAGTGTGTTGGTTTTTTTTGTTTTTTGTTTTCTTTGTTGGTTGAACTGCATGCTTTTTTTCAACCAGATTATGAGAGCGCCTGAGCCTACTAGAGTGAGGAATAAGGTAAGTACAGTATTACAGCTTATTCCTCGATTCCTAGACTTAATAAGTATGTTAAAATACACACATACTTACAAAAAATAAACACTAATAAAACAAAAGGGAATTTTGAAAGCTGAAAACAATATTTTTTTTTTAAAAACTGATTTTTGAGATTTATATTAAAATTATACCCTTGAAATGGGCACTCCTCACTCTGCAAAAGTATTTTTTGCTGAAATCCCAGAGTTCAACTTTGAAAAAAAAATATTTGCAGTTTCCTTGTTTGTGTTGTTGGTGTTTTTATGTGTGTTTTAACATCTATTCTTTCTACAGGCATGGGCTGTAATAGCTTGCACCCAGGCATGGGCATTTTAGGATAAGCACTGTGCCTTGCTTGCATATAGGTTTTCCTAAAAGAGCCACCAGCTGAAGCCCATACCTCTCAACTTTCTAAGATGGGAACAAGGGACACCTATTAGCAAAAATGTGTAGGCATAGGACACCCCCCCCCCGTCACGCCCCCTTAAAGGAGAATTATACCAGAAAAAGATTGGTTAAAAACAGGTGTTAAAACACAAATGCTTTTCTTTAGCACTATTAATACTTTATGTTGGCTTTTGACATTTACAAATGCAACAATTTAGAAACTGGAGCAGGATCAGGGCCGCTCTGTGCAAAACCAATGCACAGAGCAAGTAAGTATGACATGTTTGTTATTAAAAAAAAATAGCTTTACCATCACAGGCACACTGTAACTCCTCCAGCATACCCATTTCAGACTTTCATAAAGTGTTATTTATATTTTTTATTTTGTTATGGCTCTTCGGTTAAGGATAGGTTAGATAAAGGTCAGTAGAAACAAAATAATTTTGGCATGTTTGTTTAACAGTTGGTAAGTTTTTAGGACACAAATAATCGTGTCTCAAAAAAAAAACAATTGTAACAAACCTGACCAAAGCCTGCCAAAAGCAGATCAGTCTGATCACTTCCGACCCAAGGCCATCATATGCCATCCTGGATTTTGAGTGAAGATATCTGAATGATGCCTGCAGCTACAGGCATCATTCAGATATCTTCTTCAGCTGGTGAATCCCTGCACCGTAAGAACAATCATAGTGGCTGATTCCCTTCCGCCGCCCTCCGGTTCTTCTACCGCCCGTGCGATTGGTGAGCCAGAGAAGGAATCCACCGGCGGCTGAAGTTCACCATAGAGAAGACCAGATGGCCCCTGGAAGTCTCTCTGACCTTCGGAGGC
This sequence comes from Aquarana catesbeiana, assembly GCF_042186555.1. Taxonomy (NCBI): domain Eukaryota; kingdom Metazoa; phylum Chordata; class Amphibia; order Anura; family Ranidae; genus Aquarana; species Aquarana catesbeiana. The sequence goes on along the minus strand of NC_133334.1, from coordinate 51,284,164 downwards.
CCGAGCGAGATGTTATGACATCACATCCGGCCCGGCAGATGTAAACACTGCCGTGTACTCGGCTGGAAAGGCCAAGATCGTTTTTTGTTTTTTTATCTCAGTCTTTCCAGCCTGGAGGAGAGATCTGGGAACTTAAAGCGGGGGTCCACCTAAACCGCCAAAAAAAAAAAATATTAAAAGCCAGCAGCTACAAATACTGCAGCTGCTGACTTTTAATAAATGGCCACTTACCTGTCCCAGGGTCCAGCGATGTCGGCAGGCGATGCCGAGCAGCTGCCGCCACCATCCTAGGTGGGGGAATCAGGAACTGAAGCGTTGCGGCTTAATTTCCCGGTTCCCTACTGCACATGCGCGAGTCGCGCTGCGCATCGCAACTGGTCCCCGCTATCTCCTGGGAGCTGTGTGTTTCCCAGGAGACAGCGCGGAGGGACAGGAAGAGGCATAGACTCCCATGGGAGTCTATACCGGAAGTGGGTGCAAATACCTGTCTTAGACAGGTATCTGCACCCCCTCCCCCCTGAAAGGTGCCATATGTGACACCGGAGGGGGGGAGGGTTCCGAAAAGCGGAAGTTCCATTTTTGTGTGGAACTCCGCTTTAAAGACCCTGGATCTCTCCAAAAAGATGGACTTGTCATGCCCTATTCCTGTTTACATTCCTTGTAATAGGAATAAAAGTCATCCCAAAAAAAAAAATGTAAAAGGAAAGTGTAAAAATAAAGATAAAGTAAACAATAATAAAAATAAAAAATTGAAAGTGCCCCCGTCCCCGCATGCTAGCACGCAAAAGCAAACACATACGTAAGTCGCGCCCACATTTGTAAATAGCGTTCAAATCACACTTGTGAGGTTTTGCTTGTGAACGTTAGAGAGAGAGCAACAATTCTAGCCCAAGACCTCCTCTGTAACTCTAAACTGGTAACCTGTAAAAATATTTAAAATGTTGCCTATGGAGATTTTTAAGTACCCGAAGTTTGGCGCCATTCCACAAATGTGCACAATATTAAAGCGTGACATGTTAGGTATCTGTTTACTCTGCGTAACATCAACTTTCACATTATACAAAAAAATTGAGCTAATTTTAGTGTCTTGTTCTTTTTTAAATTCACAAAACAGTTTTTTTTTTCAAAAAAAAAAAACGAGTTTGATAAATTGCTGCGCAAATACCGTGTGACATAAAACGTTGCAACAACCTCCATTTTATTCCCTAGGGTCTCTGCTAAAGAAACATATAGATAATGTTTGGGGGGTTCTGAGTAATTTTCTAGCAAACAAAAAAATGATGATTTTTACATGTAGAAGAGGAGTGCCAGAATAGGCCTGGTATGGTAGTGGTTAATGAACCTGTACTTTATCTCTAGCACATGCATGCCTTCCTTTTACTTCCCACCTTTAGCTGCCTGGAGTGTGGAAAAGTCCTGCTTAGGTTTAAAGTCACATCTCAGAGCTTACACAGGGTTAAGAACATCCTCTTTCTGTCCCCATGTGACAGTGCTGGTCCCTAAGCAGCAAATTGCCAAGCACCAGTTCTCTCATGTGTGAGAAAGAGGAGTGAGTCCATTTTAGGTCTTTTAAAATTTGCTGTGACAGAGTTAATTGTTCATGTGAATACCAATGAATGGCATAAAACTGAGAAGATATTCTTGCGTTCTAACTGCGTGCGTGAACTCTATGGGGGGGGGCTGAGAGGTGTTAAACATTTTCAATAATGTTGGTATAGAAATTCATCCCTACTATAAAAGGGCCAGTTGGTTGTATCTGCCTCCTAGGCTAAAGGAACCCAACCTCTCCTGGACTTCATCATTGAATTCAAGAGATAATAATTATCTTACGCAAACTCAGTTTCTTGCAGGGAGGTACCGATTACATATGGTACGTCACTGTAGCCCTCTTTCTTCTCCTTCCATACATCCAGTGGGGGAGATGGCACCACATATCCATCCACTACAGGCAACGGGCCAATAAATTTATCTTTTTGTGGCAAGTCAAACAGGTCTTCCGCTGCCCATTCTGGGTATTCCTTCCAAGGGATGGACTAGAAGTAAAACATGTAACATTATATCAAACAAAAAATCTACCATAACCATTACTATAAACCAGTGTTTCTCAACTCCAGTCCTCAAGGCGCACCAACAGGTCATGTTTTCAGGATTTCCACTAATTTGCACAGGTGATTTGATCAGTTTTTACTGCCTTAGTAATTACCACAGCCGTTTCATCTGAGGGAAATCCTGAAAACATGACCTGTTGGTGCGCCTTGAGGACTGGAGTTGAGAAACACTGCTATAAACTACACTATTTATCTGAGAATAAACCCTCCATGTCTATATTTTGGGTGTATGTTGCTTGTGTTATATTGAAAAGGGGAACCTTTTACCTACAAAATAGTGGACCACGGTAAGGAAGTTCTTTCTTTAGGTGTATACAACATTATTGGTGATAAAAATTCATATATATATATATATATATATATATATATATATATATATATACAAACTAATGTACACTGTGCAATGACCACAAAAAAACTGTGAAAAGTGATGTGAAATTCACACCCAAACTAAAGTATGGGACCTCCACGTCCGGGCTCCAGTTCAAGATGGAAGACCGTCCAATTGGTCAAGATATGTCACAGAGAAGCAGTCCTCAGAAGCAGCCAACTTGTCAGACCAAATCCGGAGTAGGAGGACTCAAATGGGCATATGCTCAGTGAATCAACAAGGCATATGGTGCAAACACCAAAGTATGGGACCTCCATGTCTGGGCTCCAGATCAAGATGGAAGACAGTCCAATTGGTCAAGAGATGTCACAGAAAAGCAATCCTCAGAAGCAGCCAACTTGTTAGACCAAATCCTCTCAAATGTACAAAATACCCGGAGTAAGAGGTCTCAAATGGGCATATGCTCAGTGACAGTCCAATTGGACCGTCTTCCATCTTGATCTGGAGCCCAGACATGGAGGTCCCATACTTTGGTGTTTACACCATATGCCTTGTTGACTCACTGAGCATATGCCCATTTGAGTCCTCTTACTCCGGTAAGCCTCCTCACTAACCGGTGGTGGTTCTATTGTCTGTCTTCACCTCAACACCGATGTCACGTAGAATTCCACTTCTGGTTACATAATCTGTTTTCACAGTTTATCCAAGGACTGTTATTATATTTATGGTTTAAAAATCTTTATATGATGGCACATGGACTTTAGTTTGGGTGTGAATTTCACATCACTTTTCACTATTTTTTTTGTGGTCATTGCACAGTTTGTATATATATGAATTTTTATCACCATGAATTTTTGAGTGCTGCACAAAATTTTACCTTTCACATATCCCTTGATTACACTGGTCTTGGTGTTGTGCTGGTTGCTATTTGGTATACGTTTGCATGTCAGCGCGATATACACCAATTTTTCTATACAACATTATTACCATTATCAATCTGCATAGTACTGTATATGAATAGCACTGTTGCCCTTAAGAAGCCAAAAAAAGTGATGATACGCTTCATGGCCAAATGCTTGTGGACACCTGACCATCACTATAACTATATGAGCTTGTTGGACATCCCATTTTAAAAGCCTTCCAATTGGGTGTCATACCAACCCTACCCTACGCAGTTGTAACAACTTCCATTCTTCTAGGTAGGCTTTCCAAAAGAATTTGAAGTGTGTCTGTTGAAATTTGAGCCATCAAGTCAAAAATGCAATTGTGAGGTTACATGTTGATGGTGGATGAGAAGACCCGGATTCTGGCTTGCAGTGGGGATTTCATTTTTTCATAAGTGTTTAGTAAGGTTGAGGTCAGAGCTCTGTGTAGGTTACTGGGGCTCCTACAAAGAAACTCATCAAACAATGTCTTTATGGACCTGGCTTTATGCACAGTCATTCTCAGAGAAGGGTATAGGCCTCATGCACACTGCTGCTCCTAAACTGACATTTTTGGAGCTTTTGGCATTTTTTTGGCTAAGCCCTTGAACGCGCCTCCATAAAAGTCTTCGTGTCCATGCACGCATAGGCTTTTAGAGTAAAAAAGGCCAATCGCGGCTAAATGTGTCTAAATGCTCCTAAACATTTGAGCGTTGTTTTCATTTGAATGGCCAGAATAAATTAAAATTCTGGCCAATGAAATGCATAAATAATCAAATGTGCCTGAACACGTCTAAATGCACCAAAACGCATTTGAAAAAATCGGCTTAGGTGCATTTTTAACGCTGATTTTCTCCTGTCAGGAGAATAAACAATAAATGCTTATAATAAACCAGTGTGCATGAGGCCTAAAAGCACACAAGTGTCTAAAAGGTATGCTGTAGCATTAGGAGATCTCCTCACTCAAAACATCTGAATTCAATAATTTGGAGTGTTGAGGTGTCCACAAACTTTTGTCCATATGGTATATCACATCAGTTACAGTAATAAGCTACCCTACATGGGACAATGGGGTAAATGCAATATAAACCTGAAGCTTTTTATGTTTGTGAGCTTCTCACGTGTGGGTGACACTTACTTGAAGGATCTTGGTTATGTTCAGCTGCCTCAAACATTTAGTATCTTTGCAGCCTGTCTTATTCAGGAAAACCAGGTTGTCCTTCTCTGCCTCAGCCATAGTGGCCTTAAACAGAGAGGATCCACTCATATCAATGGCACGATGAAAAAGACCCTTGGCCAAAGGGGACACCATCATAGTCCACACTGAAGTCCCTCCTTTAATAATAAGAGAATTAATTTGAGGATGGACAGAAACAAAACATACAATGGATATAGAAAAGAACAACTATTTTGTTGCTTTGCAGCCTGAAATGAAGATAGACACATTTTTTGTTTTATCCAGCTGTATTTACTCATGCAACATATAATATCCAAGTGAAGGATAGAACACCAACATGTCAGAAAAAAAAAGCAAAGCCAGAATCACTGAGTTGGAAAAAGGATCACCCCCCTCACCCCATGTCAGTATTTTGTTGAACCATCTTTTGCTTTAATTACAGCCTTTAATCTGTAGGGATATGTCTCCACTAACTTTTCACATCTAGACATTGCAATAGCCACCCCCCATCAAATCATTCTCTGCAGCTATTACCTTTTGTACCACCACCCCCTCCCTTTAGAATGTAAGCTCTATGAGCAGGGCCCTCCTGTACCTTTTGTATTGAACTGTACTGTAATTGTGTTGTTCCCCCTCTACATTGTAAAGCGCTGCCTAAACTGTTGGCGTGAATAATAATAATAATAATAATAATATTTGCCCATTCTTCTTTGCAGAACTGCTCATGTTCAGTTAAATATAATGGTGACCTTTTGTGGACTGCAGTCTTCAAGTCATTCCAGATTTTCAATGGGGTCTGACTAGGCCATGCAAGGACATTCACCTTTTTCCACTGACAACTTTTTGGCAGAGGGCAGCAGATTTTCCTCAAGAATTTGACGGTATTTTGCCCCATCCATTTTTCCTTCTATCCTGACAAGTGCTCCAGTCCCTGCTTCAGAGAAATAGCCACATAACAGCATATTATCACCTCCATGCTTTACTGTAGGATTGGCGTTATTTGGATGGTGAGCTGTATTGGATTTCCACTGACATATCATTTGGTGTTGAGGCCAAATAATTCCATTTTAGTCTCATCTGACCAGAACACCTTTTTCCATGTGGACTCAGAATCTTCAAGGTGCATTTTGGCAAAGCTCAGTCATGACTGCATGTGGCCTTTCTTGAAGAGTGACTTTTTTCTTGCAACCCTCCCATACAAGCCAAATTTGTGGAGAAATTGTGATATTGTTGTCACATGCACACAATGACCACTCTTTGCCATAAATTCCTGCAACTGCTTCACAGTTGCTGTTTCCTCCTGGCTTTTTCATCCAGTTTGGAGCAACGTCCTGATCCAGGGAGGGTCTGTATTGTACCAAATACCTTCCACTTCTTAAAAAGGAAGTAAACTTCCTTCTAATGTTTGTACCTATAGGTAAGCCTAAAATAAGGCTTACCTATAGGTAGTGTAAATATCTCCTAAACTTGTACAATTTAGGAGATATTTACTGTATACTGCACCGATTACGTCATACGCTGGTGCCGATTCTTCAGTGCAGTGTGCCGTGACCGGTGGGAGTGATGCCACACGGCTCAGGCCAGTCACAGAGCCGGAGTCCGTGGCCCCAGAAAGAAGAGGGGCGAAGTTGGATGCGGTCTCCGGCAGGGACGACGCGGGCTTCGTTTGCAGGTAAGTGTCACATAATGTGCTAGTATGCGATACATACTAGCACATTATGCCTTTACTTTGCAGGGAAGAAAAAAAAAAAAAAAAAGACAGCAGTTTACCTCCTTTTTAATAATAGATTCGCTGTGCTTCTAGGCATTGATAAAGCCATTTAAATGTTTTTGTTTCCATCTCCTGACTTGTGCCCATCCACAGCTTTATCGTGGAGATTATTTGACAGGGCCTTGCCACCCATAGTTGATTATTTGTTTCAGTTGCACTACCAGGCACTGAAATGCTCCAGGAAAGCTCTTTTCGTACTGAGCTAATCAAAATGACCACAGTTGATCACAGTTGAAAGTCAAATGGCTTAATGTGCCATTGAGAATGTGATTAGCTACACCTGATTGAGTTCTCAAATCATATTTAGGAGGGGGAGCTCCTTTTTCCAACTCCATGATTCTGTTTTCGAATTTGTTTTTTTTTCTGACAAGTTGGTGTTATATCTTTCATTTGGATTTTATAACTATGAGTAATATCATGATGAGTAAATACCGCCAAAAGTAAGCTCTAATTGTGGGAAAAACATTACATAAATGTCATTTATGGAAAGTGTTGCATGACCACGCAATTGTCAGTTAAAATAACTCAGTGCCGTATAGACAAAAAAGGGCCTGGTCATGAAGGGGGTAAATCTTCTGGAGGTCAAGTAGTTAATATGGTTATAATTTATTATTAGAACATTGTTCTCACCTGCGCTTTGGCCATAAATCGTCACCTTGTTTGGGTCACCGCCAAAATATTGGATGTTCTTCTGTACCCATTTTAGGGCAGCCACCTGATCCATTAATCCATAATTTCCTGCAAGTCAGTGATTAAGGAATAGTGTTATGCATTTATTAAAAAAATAATTACATGTACTGTATATTTAAAGTTAAAGTCCGACCCCACCTTCAGGCTTGCACAGTCCTACAAGCTCCTCTCCTGTACTCAAATTGCTTAGTCTGATTTCACTGCACACTGTGAGCTTCTCATTGGAAGCTGCAGCAAGTCAGATAGGGCACACCTTTTTTCATGGTTTAAATATGTTCATAATCATCTACCTTGCTCCTCCCAGTGCAGGGACCTGCTGATGTCACTGTATCTAACATTATGTATGCAATAAAAACAGGTTTTTATTTTGACTTAGTATTGACCAATCAGGTGTGCTTCATATGCATGTGCTGACAAGGAACATGCAGACAGGAAACAGATTGAGCAGTGAGATGAGCTCATCAGTCACCTGCCGCTCCTTCACTGTTCTCATCAAATTCTTCAGTTGCTAAACTGACAAACCAGAACTACCATTCCTGGAAATTCAAAGTAGAATAAAAGTTATTAATATTCACCTGTCCTACATTCCCTTGCTGTTGCCAGCATCTTCTTAGTTCTGGTCTATGAGCCTCTTCATTTACCGGCGCAGGATGACGTCACTCCTGCACGTGTGCAGGAACCAGTTATCCCGGCACTATACCAGACTAAGCTAATAAAAGGTCCGCAAATGCACAAGCATAGAATTTGTACCTTAGAAATAATTGAAAGCCTGTATGCTAGAACCAATAACCACAATAATATTAGTTTGCATTTTGAAACGTGAATGTTTTGTGTAAAAAGCCAGGTCACCTAAAGACAAATTGCAGCATTTGGAAAGCTAGACTGAATCAGCAAAAGAGACAAGTTAAAGTAATTTATTGTACAGTACCCCTTCTCTTTATGTACGTGGAAGATGGCACTCTAATTATTTTAATTAAAAAAAAAAATCTAAGCTCTCATGTCACCCAGCTCTTTCCCAGCCTGCCTGCAGGGAAACAGTGGCAGGAGGAGCTTCTAGTCCTCTGCTGCTGGTCACATGTTAAAAAAAAATACATAAATAATATCAAATATTTTAAAGCATCATAAAAATATGTATTTGGTCTTAAATCTTTATTATTTTTGTGCAAAAACATCAGCCTGTTTCACATCTATTGTTTGTAAGTGCTCAGAATTACAGGGAGGTGAAGCCTCCATCATTCAACATGTAATATCCCTCTACCATAGTGTTGAGCTGTTTAGGCATGGAGGAGGAGGAAGGGATTGATTGGGTTGCCATTTATCTAGAGTGTATACCCCCATGTGTGACTCTAGAGTCATGTGGGCTGCATAAATGAGAAAAAGAAGGAAATTAACACATTAGAAAGGAGCTGAAACTGGAGCATGCTCAGTAGATGTTGTAACAGCTGTCCTACACAATCTTAGGCTGCAGCAGGGAAACAGACAAGATAGGAGGGACAGTGCACAGCAGGATCAACCAGGTTTTTTGCAGAATACAAAAAACGAATCCCATAGTGACCTAGTGAGTACGAACAGCATGAAATACAACATGTACTGACAGTTTTTTATGTGGTTTTAATGACACTTTAAGGGTGTTAGGACTGACGTTTGGGTATCGCAGTATTTAGACCAAGTAAACAGTATATGTACCATATCTGTGGAATCCCCATGGAAGCTGGAAATCACTGATATAGGCACCACTACTCCAGTGATCTCCACGAGCTCATGGGTCCCATGCCAAGTGGCTGCCTTGCTGCATTGTGAACACGAAGGTTCCTTGCTCTGTGGGACCACCATTCAGGAGAACACTCTGCATTATCTATGAATGTAAACCATTCTCTTATTAGATGAGGTGCGGCTGTGATGCTTCAGATACTAATTGTGCACCTCATAATTTTTTTACCTGGTGCATTGATTCCGAAACTACAAGGCAAATGTCCAATCATAAACATTTTTTCAGGATCAAAGCAAGACAGAGAATTACAACAGCTATGGACAATATATGGTTTCAGTAGGAATGGCAGAGGGTTTTCTACACTACCCTCTATGCCAAACAGCCACCAGGAAGATAACTACATTTTCCTGGTCTTAAAAGTAACCTATCGTCAGTGAAGAAGCTTACTAAGTAAGGAATATGCACTGACATGCAAAGATGACAGCTGTATTATCACAAAAGGAATCCGCATACTAGCTAAAGCAAAAATTACAGCTGAACTGTATCAGCTGAAGTGCAGTGGAGTGGTTAACTCTGTCAAAGAGGAAAAACCATTGAACTGTATTCACACCTGACACTGTCGTCTTGGACATGGGACACTGCTCTCCAAATGTAGTGTTTATGGTTGTGGTTAAAAAGCAATTTTGGTCACATCACTCCAAATGACTTTGTGCGTAGTAATGGCTTTCTTCTGGCGACTCGACCATGCAGCCCACTTTCTTCAAGTGCCTTCTTATTGTGCATCTTGAAACAGCTACACCACATCTTTTCAGAGAGTCCCGTATTTCACCTGAAGTTATTTGTGGGTTTTTCTTTGCATCCCGAACAATTTTCCTGGCAGTTGTGGCCAAACCTTTAGTTGGTCTACCTGACAGTGGTGTGGTTTCAACAGAACCCCTCATTTTCCACTTCTTGATTAGAGTTTGAACACTGCTGATTGGCATTCTCAATTCCTTGGATATCTTTTTATATCCCTTTCCTGTTTTATACAGTTCAACTACCTTTTCCCACAGATCCTTTGACAATTCTTTTGCTTTCCCCATGACTCAGAATCCAGAAACGTCAGTGCAGCACTGGATGAAAGATGCAAGGGTCTGTCAGGAGTCCAGAAACTCATTGAAGAAATAAAGAAAAAGAATTCCAAAAAAGGAAAACTTGCGGTCGGACTTTAAAGGCACAACAAACAGTAGAAATATACAAAAATATTAGCATTTATTGAAATATATATATATATTTAATACAAACAACAGGGACATGAAAGAAACATCGATAAAAATCATATATACAAAAAACAATCTATATATGATATGAGCCCTAATGCGTCTACGCGTTTCGTTGTACACTTCTTCAGGACACATTTGGGGTTCAGTAGTTGCAAAGAAGAGAAAGGGGGTCTCACTATCCAAGAATAAAAACACACAGATTACAATAAACATATAATAAAAAGAAAAACACTGTTTATGCCGAGACAGAGGACCACGGCACATGTATACAATGATTATATCCGGTCTTCTATGAATATTCACTTTGATACGTTATCCCCTGTTTGAAAGTATCATACCTAGACACTCGTGATCATTGATTCACAGGTAATTTTTTTTTCTTTTCTGTTCCATATTATGTATTTGATTTGAGTTATGATTTTTTATTGGTTTTTAGGTGGTTCCTGGGTGTTGTTTGCCTGGTGATTCGCTCTGACCCCATTGCGCCACCTTGCTTTTTCCCTTTGTTTAAAATTGCTTTGTTGATCACTGATTGATTAATATGTGATTCCTATTGCAAGGTAACAATCTCTGCCATGGTTCTGCTTTGTATACATGTGCCGTGGTCCTCTGTCTCGACAAACAGTGTTTTTCTTTTTATTATATGCTGTAATCTGTGTGTTTCTATCCTTAGATAGTGAGTCCCCTTTCTCTTCTTTGCAACTACTGAACCCCAAATGTGTCCTGAAGAAGTGTACAACGAAACGCGTAGACGCATTAGGGCTCATATCATATATAGATTCTTTTTTGTATATATGATTTTTATCAATGTTTCTTTCATGTCCCTGTTGTTTGTACTATATATATATTTCAATAAATGCTAATATTTTTGTATATTTCTACTGTTTGTTGTGCCTTTAAAGTCCGACCACAGGTTTTCCTTTTTTGGAATTCTTTTTCTTTATTTCTTCACAAACTTACAGATGAGGCATTTTGAGTGCTGTTTCTTTTTTGTATCCGGAAACTCATTGACATTTTATACACACTAATTACAAGCAAGCAGATCACAGGTGAGGATGGTTACCTTTTAATAGCCATTCTAAAAAAACCTTTGTGTCAATTTGTGTGCATGTTATCAGGCCAAAATCACCACGGTATATAAACTTTTGATCAGGGTCATTTGGGTAGTTTCTGTTGTCATTATGATGTAAAAAGAATAAACACAGTTGATAGATAATAAATGGCTTCAGCCAAACACTAACCATGAATGAAAAAAATGTTTTGCGTTATCATTCATATTCTCTTAAAAATGCCCAAGAAATCATAAATTCTGCCAGGGTATGTAAACTTATGAGCACAACTGTATAACACACCCAAAAAGTGTGGTAGAGTGCAGAACTAATAGTCCATGAGTGGAAAAACTGATAATACAGACGTTACTTCCATAAACGGAGGCTCAGTAGCTAGGCTTGATCTGACACCACACCAGGTCAGTAAACGTGCCTCCGCTTCCCCAATCAGATGTACACTCACCAGCACAAGTTGTCTCACACACACTCGTGTTTTGGCATATACGGCAGTAAACCCCTCAGGGTTTAAGGACATCCCATCGGATAGAGTTCAAAAGTGATCGCAATATTTGGAGAAAATGAGATTCCAAATAGTGCGATAACGTACATTTGGAATTTATCTAGCCTAATGGTAGTACACTTACAAAAAAGTAATTAAAAAGTCACATTGACAATTTAAAAAGATGCCAGAGATATCAAGTTGCGGAGGACATCAGTTGTACACCAAATCTCACCCGACCACCTCATCAAAACACACGGAACGGTGATACGTGAACGTCACTTCCGGTGATACGTGAACGTCACTTCCGGTTGCCGTACAGCCACGTCCCACGTTTACCTTTAATTGCATTCTGGTAGATTTTTGTATTTTTGTATTTTGTATTTCATGTTATTTCCATTCAAAGTGGCTGCTATATCTACAACTGTTTGCACTATTGATTAGTGTTTTCTGTAGCGCAGTGTTTAGATCGTTATTAGTGGTGAGATCTTACTGTTTTCTAACCTATACAGCCTAACCTGTGTATAAAAGATATATACAGTGTACTTATACAGTGTACTTACTATTTTCAATACAAATCGTAACCACCCCAACCTATAACTGGCCTTTGCAGCAAGGAGCACATGAAAGGACGACACATGTCAAAAAACAACAAACAAAAATTCCCAGCTCACTTACCAGCCAACCTGCAACAAACTGAATTGACCTTGTCTAACAGTTCACGTTAGAATCAAAGGGTTTAGTTTGCACGCATTTGCAAATTCATGCATGAGCTGCAGCGGTCCCGTCATGGCACCCCAGTGTACTGCAGTCCTAACGGTATAATTTTGAGAGTCCACTAAGTTGGAGCACGTATATAATAATGAATAGGTTAAGCGCAGATATGCCTGGAGGGAGCCCGCTCCTCCATAGAGGTATAGACACACAATGGAAACCGAGCAATAGCACCATGGCAGTGAAGTTATCAAGTGTGTCCCCTCACCAATTTACCAACAGTACAAACAAATGGCAACCACCCCAACCTATAACTGGCCTTTGCAGCAAGGAGCACATGGAAGGGTGACTGTCAGGTTGATAACCGTAGGACGGGTAATTCTGCCAGTATTCCTCATGGTGGCGCCCTTCTGCCTATTTAAGCCTGCTGCTGGTGCATGCTGGTTGCTGGATTATCATCAGCTTCCTGTGTTCCTTGTTCCTGTTGTGATATCTGCTTCCTGTTACTACTCGGCTTGCCTGACTGCTCCAGTATTCCGCCTGCATTGACCCCGGCTTGGACCTGACTATTCTTCGGCTCCACATCTGTACCTTGATCGTCCTCCTGTGTTTGACCCCCGGCTCGGCTACCTTCTCTGTTCCTGATTATCCTGCTGTACCTCACCCTGGACTGATTCCTGTGCTGAATGACCATTGGCCTGGCTCTGACTCCGCTCCCGGTTGCTCCACGGCTCCATACCTGGAATCCCTCCTTGCACGGTTGCCCTTCAACCTTACCAGCGCACCCCAGCAGCTCCCTGCTATCTGCTACTCAGCAACAGCGCTCTGGCAACCCGTGCACCTTTGGGCATCGTACTCCCTGTCTCACTCCCAGGGTTACGCTGCACTTAGCCGCAAGGGGCGCCCCCTCTGCAATTCGGCCTCACATCCAGGACTCTGACAGTATAATCCAGCCATGACTGAGGCCGGCAGGGGTGCGTCCCCAATAGAGGCTTTATGCCAACAAGCCGCTACCCTTACACGAGTGGTCCAAGTTCTTCAGGAAAGATACCTTCAATTAGAAGGAAAACTACAACATTTTATGCTACCATCTGCCTTTTTGGATCCTAGTTCTTCCTCCACCAATCTCCCTGCTACGGCATCTTCAGTACTGACTTTGCCCCCAGAACCGCGGGTACCTACCCCTGAACGTTTCTCTGGAGACCGGCAGAAATTCAGATCCTTCAAGAATGCCTACCTGTTATATCTGGCTCTGCAACCCCGTACCTTTTCCACTGAGACTGTCAAAGTTGGCTTTCTTATCTCCCTGCTAACCAATGAACCCCAGGCATGGGCCCACAGGTTATGGGAACAGAAGGACCCAGCTACTAGTTCAGTGGAAACGTTCTTTACGGCCTTGTCGCAATTGTATGAAGACCCCCAGCGTACAGCCACCGCTGAGGCCGCTCTGCATTCTCTTCAACAGAAACGGCGCCCGGTGGAAGACTATACTGTGGACTTCCGCCGGTGGTCTGCCGATACAGACTGGAATGAGGCTGCGTTGAAATATCAGTTTCGCCTGGGGCTTTCTGAATCCCTTAAGGACGAGTTGGCCAGGGTCGGCATCCCTGCTACCCTCGAGGGGCTCATTCAACTATCCATCCAGTTTGATAGACGCCTTCGGGAGCGCCAGGCTGAACGTTCTCAGACTCCCAAGGTGCTGGTACCAGAGATCGGCGCTATGCCTGTTGGTTTGGTGCGATCCGCACTGACTCCTGAGGAAAAACAGCGTCGGCGTCAAGCCAATCTCTGTCTATATTGTGGCCGAAAGGGACATTTCCTGAGCAACTGCCCCATAAGGCCCAGCAAGGTACCTAAGAACTTTCCAGTGTACTTCCAGATGTCCGGAACTTCCACTTCTCACCTTATCCTTTCCATCATGCTACAGTTGGCCGACAAGGGGGTTCAGCTTCAGGCCATAGTCGACTCCGGGGCATGCAGTTGTTTCTTGGACTTGGACTTAGCACTAAAGCTCGGTCTGGCCCTACTTCCCAAGAACCGTAGATTGGAAGTTCTCCTGGCTGATGGCACCCTGCCTAGTTCCGGTCCTGTGACACAAGAGACCACTCCTCTTTTGGTTACTACTCCTGATGGTCATCAGGAATTCATACGTTTCGACATTCTAAGCTCACCTATGTTCCCCGTCATCTTGGGTACCCCATGGCTCCAAGCCCACAACCCCCAGATCAACTGGATCAGGAAAGAAATCCCATTCACTTCACCTTATTGCCTACAGCACTGTCTTGCCCCTGAAACCAGTAATGTAGCCAGTTGCCTGTCAGTTCAACCTGTACCTGTCAACAACCAGAGTATTCCACCGGCCTACCAGGAGTTTGCAGATGTCTTTGACAAGAAAAAGGCTGATGTCCTGCCACCACACCGGTCATACGATTGTCCAATTGAATTACTCCCAGGAGCCAAAATCCCATTTGGTCGCATATTCCCCCTCTCGGAGATGGAACTAGGAACATTGCGACAATACATTGATGAAAACCTGGAGAAAGGCTTCATCCGTTCCTCCTCTTCTCCTGCTGAAGCCGGAATCTTTTTTGTCGAAAAAAGGGACAAATCCCTAAGACCATGTGTGGATTACAGGGAGCTCAATAAAATCACTATAAAGAACCGTTACCCTCTTCCTCTAGTTCCGGAACTTTTCCAGAGACTCCGTACTGCCCGAATATTTACTAAGCTTGACCTTCGAGGAGCCTACAATCTCGTTCGCATCCGAGAGGGTGACGAATGGAAGACAGCATTTAGAACTCGCTTTGGACATTTCGAGTACTTAGTGATGCCATTTGGATTGTGCAACGCCCCGGCCACATTCCAACATTTCGTAAACGATATCTTTCGAGAATTTCTGGATTACTTCGTCATCATCTACCTGGATGATATCCTGATATTTTCAACCACCCTGGAGCTCCATCGTACACATGTAAGGACAGTTCTGCACACTCTACGTAAGCACAAACTCTATGTAAAAGCAGAGAAGTGTGATTTTGAAAAGGAGTCAATACAATTCCTGGGGCTAATTATCTCAACTGGTGGTGTTGCCATGGACCCGCAAAAGGTACAGGCAATCTTGGACTGGCCAACTCCATCGGATAAAAAGGGAGTACAAAGATTTGTGGGGTTTGCAAACTTTTATAGGAGGTTTATAAAGAACTTTTCCTCCATCATCTCACCAATCACCCAAGTTACCCGTTTACATACTCGGTTCCTGTGGTCTTCAGAAGCCCAATCAGCTTTTGATAAGCTCAAATCCCTCTTTACCTCCGCACCTATCCTGCAACATCCTGATCCGGCCCTCCCTTACATCTTAGAGGTTGACGCCTCTGAAGTTGCCACAGGGGCAGTCTTATCCCAACGTCAGGGTTCTAAGTCGTTACTCCATCCTGTGGCCTTCTCCTCGCGGAAGATGAGTCCGTCTGAAAGGAATTATGATGTGGGAGATCGAGACCTCTTGGCTATTAAAACTGCCCTGGAGGAATGGCGGTACCTCCTTGAAGGTGCTCAGCATCCCATCATGATATTCACGGATCACAGAAACCTGGAGTATCTTCGCACTGCTAAACGATTGAGACCCCGATAAGCTCGATGGGCCTTGTTTTTTGCCAGATTCAATTTTCATATCTCCTTCCGCCCGGGGTCTAAGAACGGGAAGGCCGATGCCTTGTCCCGGATGTTTCCTGACACTTCCGAAGAAATTACTCCTAGCACTATATTGTCTACACAGAATTTCCTCATGATTCAAACCGACCTGAGTTCCTCACTGAAACAAGCTTCTTCCCAATGCTCTGAACCACAGTGTTCCAGGACTCTGACAGTGACGCATTTCAAAAAACCACAAGCAAAAATTTCCAGCTCACTTACCAGCCCACTTCGGTCTGGTCTCTTGATTTCCTGTGTCAGCCTGCGGCCACTGAAGGTGGGAGGAGGGTGCGCTCGACAATGGCTGGTAAAGCCTGGAGCAGTGACGTTAACCATAGGGGCTTCTATGGCCCATCTGTTTTTGGCGCTCCTCCTCTCCTCTGCAATTGCCGCTGACTAACACAAGGGAGCCGCATCACGTGACTGGACTGAAGTGAGCTGAAAAGAGGTACCTATATAAACCTTTCTTACACACAGAGTGGTGGCTGGTGCTCCATTTTTGGGCAGGGGCGGCAAACAAACCTTGCATTAAGATTGGGGGCCCGGCGCATGGATTAGGGGACGGCGCCCCTGCGCCCCTAATGGAGCAGCCACCACTGCTTACACAGGTAGTCAGCATAGGTGTTAGGAGGAGGAAGGGGGCATTTTAAGATTAGTTAGGTTTGTCCCAGAATTCTACTTTAATTCATTCAGATTTATTTGATCATGAAAGTTCAGACTCAAGGAAAGAACTAGTATTCTCTCAAATTCTTTGATGACTACTCAAGATATAATTTGCGCTTACGTGTTACACAGCAAAGATGAAGTTCCAGATAAACCTGAAAAATATCTTTCCCAAGTAAGCTACACATTTTGCCAAATGCCAAAAATACTCAGATAATGGCACACAAGTGTTTTACACAAGCAGTTCTCAGGAAGCACATAATTGTGTTCAGATTACTGTACCATGCAATCCAGAACAAAATGGTGTTGCAGAGAGAATATTTATGTTCACTATATGTGAAGGTGGCAGAAGCAGGATTTTTGATGCGGATATGCCAACAACAGAATGTCAAGAGGAAATTATGACAGCCTACTATCTGCAAAACTGCCTACCTTAACCTCTTCAATACAGGGCACTTATAAACCCTTCCTGCCCACACCAATTTTCAGCTTTCAGTGCTCTCGCACTTTGAATGCCAATTACTCAGTCATGCAACACTGTACCCAAACAACATTTTTGTCATTTTTTTCACACAAATGGAGCTTTCTTATTGGTGTTATTTAATCACCACTGGGTTTTTTTTTTTTTTTTTGCGACATATGTGAAAAAAGGAGGACAAGAAGTTCTCAAAAGATCACTTATCCGGCGCTTAGGGGAATGTACTATTATAGTAGAAAAAATATGTGAAAAAAAGAGTGAAAATTAAAAAAAAAAAAAACACTTTTTTTTTAGTTTCTATAATAAAATTTTGCAAATAAGTAATTTTTGTTCATAAATTTGGGCTAAAATGTATACTGCTACATATCTTTGGTAAAAATAATCCAAATAAGTGCATATTATTCGGTCTGTGTGAAAGTTAGTCCGGTTTCACACATGTGCGGTGCGAATTGAAGCTCAGGTTTCACTGGGAAGATAAAAATCTGTTGTTAAAAGGCTTCTCTGCATTCCAGCTGCGGATCAGTGAGGAGGGAGGGGGGGGGGGAGGTGTAGTGAGGAGAAGGAGAAAATCCTTGTTCAGAACGCAATGCATCTGCGAATCAGATGCGTTCCCATAGGAGGTAATGGGCTTGTAATTCGCACCACAATGCCCAAAAAATGCACACGTTTTTTGTGCAATGCGCAGTGCGAATGCAACGCACATATGTGAACCAGATACATTCAAATGAATGTATTTTAAAATGTCCTGCAAATTGGATGCGGTGTAAGCCGCATCTAATTCGCATAGGTGTGAACCCGGGCTTAGAGTCTACAAGCTATGGTGCAAATCATTGATCACACCTGATGCACTGACTGCCTCATTTCTTGAGATACTAACAAGCCAGAAAAGTACAAATAACCCCCTAAATTACCCCTTTTTGAAAAGTAGACAGTACAAGGTATTTTTTGAGGCATGGCGAGTTTTTTGAAGTTGTAATTTTTTCCCACAATTCTTGGGAAAATTAAGAATTTATTAATATGACTTTTTTTGAGGCATAATGAGTTTGAATGGTTAATGGTTTGAATGGTTCATTTTTTTCCAAAAGTCTTCGAAAAACATGAAAAGAAAATGAAAATGTATCTTTTGTTTACACAAAGTGCTCAATTTATAAGATATTTCTAACACATAGCAAAAATTACACCCCAAAATACATTCTGCTACTTTTCCTGAGTACGGCGATACCACATGTGAGACTTTTACACAGCCTGGCCACATAGAGAGGTCCAGCATGCAGGGAGCACCATCAGACCCTCTAGGAGCATAAATTACACATAAAATTTCCTAACTTACCTATTACACCTTTGAAGGCCCTGGAGCACCAGGACAATAGCATTACCCAAAAAATGACCCCATTTTGGAAAGCAAACACTCCAACGTATAATCTATGAGGCATTATGAGTTTTTTTAACATGTCTGTAGCGCCCTGGGGTTTAGTCAGGGAGTTCCTCACCAGATTCTTTGTCAGGAGTAGCTATAGGCCTTGCTTTGTGCACTGGTCCAAATCATTTGGTGGAGGGGGGATTATCGTGTGGGGTTGTTTTTCAGGGGTTGAGCTTGACCCCTTAGTTCCAGCGAAAGGCAACTCTTAAGGCGTCAGCATACCAAGACATTTTGGACAATTTCATGCTTCCAACTTTGTGGGAACAGTTTGGGGATGGCCCCTTCTTGTTCCAACATGACTGCTCACCAGTGAACAAAGCAAGGTCCATAAAGACATGGATGAGCAAATTTGGGGTGGAGGAACTTGACTGGCCTGCACAGAGTCCGGACCTCAACCTTTGGGATGAATTAGAGCAGAGACTGCGAACCGGGCCTTCTCATCCAACATCAGTGCCTGACCTCACAAATGAGCTTCTGTAAGAATGGTCAAACATTCCCGTAGATACACTCATAAACCTTGTGGACAGCCTTCCCAGAAGAGTTGTAGCTGTTGTAGCTGCAAAGGGTGGGCCAACTCAATATTGAACCCTATGGACTAAGACTGGGATGCCATTAAAGTTCATGCGTAAAGTGTGCGTGTAAAGGCAGGCGTCACAATACTTTTGGTAATATAGTGTATATTTATTAGCTACAGGAATCTCTGAAGAGTTACAGAATTCTCCATGCAGACTACAATAATGTAACAAACCAGCAGAAGTGTAATATTTAATGAAACACTTAAAGCGGAGTTCCACCAATTTAAAAGTCAGCAGCTACAAAAAGTGTAGCTGCTGACTTTTAATAATCAGACACTCACCTGTCCCACGTTCCAGCGATGCGGGTGCAGGAAGCCTTGCACCTCTCCCCCTCCTCTCCGCGGCGCCGACATTCTAACTGTGGGTGCCTGGCTGTGGCTTCACAGCTGGGTGCGCACTGTTCATTCACAGCTGCGCACTGTGAATGGCCTGGCAATCTTCTGGGACTTGTGACGTGTCCCAGAAGATTGCAGGGAGGGAGGGGGGAGAGGTAATCTTCCTTGCGGCGCCAGGGGAGGAAGTGGGAGCTGGGTGCCTGTACAAACAGGGTACCTGCTCCCCCCCCCCAAAAAAAAATGACATGCCAAATGTGGCATGTCAGAGGGTCACCAGCACTTAAAGCGGAAGTTCCATTTTTGGGTGAAACTCCACTTTAATCATCAGAAGCCTTGAGTAACACAGTATTCACTGTCAGAGCAACAACCTGAGCAAGAAGCCCCACCAAGTAGTACTGCAGGAAAATGACCAGAACACCATTAAAAATAAAATTGGCATTAGTGATTTATCCTCTGAAAAGAGAAAAGGTGAACCACCTGCAAGATTCAGTAAGGGCAGCCCAACTTATCATATATGGTTTGTACAACACAGCCCAAGCCGTGATCATGGTTAAAAAGCTACTTATCGGAAGGTTTATATGAAGAGAAGACATCTCTCGACCAACTCCAAGCTTGGGAACTTACTGAATACAAAGGTGTAAGCACATAATGGAAACAGCTTAGCTAAGGTTGTAAGGAGAGGAAGATCTTCTATCGAACAATGTACAGTACAGACGACCATTGGGGAAAAGCTTATACATTGCAACCACTAAACTTCCAGATATACGAGAGCAGCCATGTCACTTCTCTGCAAATATGTGAGTAAACCCCCGACAAAAGGGACTGGAATAAAATTATTAGTCAAGCACTACTCATGATATGAACCTGAGATTATCTTCAAATGGTGACCCGTGAACTTCAAAAACCAGATGGGGCATACAGTATACGAGAAGTAGTTGTTGAGTGGGGTGTTGCTGTATATACAGATATAGGTGTACTGTAACAACCATTTTCATATATTATAGGTCAGTAGTAGGTGGTAGTGTTTAAAGTTTGTGTGTGATAAGGTTTTTCCTAGTGGAACTGCATGGTTATGATATAATTTACTGTCCCTATGGCTCTTTTTTCTTCCCCCCATAAAAACAAGGGCTCAGCCTTGTGTCCAACACCAGCTTGGCTGATAAGAGTCATATATGCAGCAGCTTTCCAACAGGATACTCTATCACATTCGTACATTGAGCACTGATGTGGCTGCACCCTAGCTATAAAACACAATAACTGCACCTATGTCTCCATACTGCCATTTTGCACTAAGCATGGAAATGGCTTGAGGAAATGTCAACTATTAAAGATGAAAACAAGTACAGAGGGTTTAGAGTTTTGTTGTATTTCAACGTTAACAGATACACAATCTATGTACGTGTTGTGTTGTAGTTACCAGAGGTGTTGGTGGGAGATCCTTCTCGAAGTTCTGCTAAAGCCAGGAATCCAAACGCATTAAGACGGTAGTTGAAGCTGACATGGACGGTATGGCTGACCAGGTCTTCGTTGGGACAATAGCCAGGCTCTGACCCACTGGCAATTAAAAAGTAACCTCCGTGGATCCAAACCATGACTGGCAGCTTGGCTTCATGATCAAGTGATGGTGTCCACACATTGACATACAGGCAATCTTCTGAGCCCATCACTGTGCCCTTCTCACTCAAAGGCCTCACTTGGGCACACATGGACTTGAACTCTGTGGCAGTGAGAGTGTCATTCCAACAGGTGGACTCCACAGGAGGCATCCAACGCAATGGTCCAGTGGGAGGACTGGCATAAGGAATTCCTTTAAACATATAAACATGGTCACAATGATGACCACGAACCTTTCCACACGATGTTGATACATCTACCAATGTACATGCTGACTTTCCAGACAGATAAGCGAAACCAGCTACCAGCAAGCAGAACAGTATCATCCCAACACCTATAGCAGCGAGTGTCTTGTAGGTTGGAAAGATGCAGGAAGAGTCCGTTTTATCAAAGTGCTGCTCTAGAATCGTTACTTCTTCTTCTTCCTCCTCCTCAGAGTTCACAAGACGCTTAAACTCTGAACGTGAGCCTTGCTCTCCTTGAGCATTCCCACGACTGTTGAGAAAAAAGAGAAACATTTTAATACTTCCAGTGACCTACAAGAATAGTAATAACTGCTAGGTGAAGTCTATGTAAGGCTGGCCATAAATAAGGGTTTTTTTTGTCCCATTCTTAAAACATTGGCTGAGGATAGCAAAACCAAAACTATCATTGATTAAAGTGATTGTAAAGCCTAGTATTTTTTTTTTTTTTTTTTTATGAAAATAACAAATATGTCATACTTTGCCTGCTCTTTGCAATGGTTTTGCACAGAACATTCCTGATCCTCCTCTTCTCAAGTCCACCGCCGCTGGATTCTCCTCTTCTCTGTGCACCCCCATAGCAAGCTGCTTGCTATGGGGGCACATGTGCAAGCTCGTTCCCAAGCCACGTTGTCTCTGTCCATAGATACAGACAGCGCAGATCATCCCCGTCCCCACTCCTTCCTCACACCATTTGATTGACAACAGCAGGAGCCAATGGCTGCCTGAGTCCCTGTGAGAAGAGGAAGAGAGGGGAGAGAAGACTGCAGCCGGGCACAGTGCTGGATCTGTGATAGGCTCAGGAAAGGGTTTAGAGAGGGAGGGGGGGGTGTTTTACCTTAATGCAGGGAATGCATTAGGGTAAAAAACACCCAGCCTTTAGAACCACTTTAAGTGACATAGATTCCTTTTGAAACATAGTTAGGAAATCATTAGGAACACAAGTGTAGAAACCTTTAACTTGGTTGTAAATTAGTATGAGGAAAAAGACATAAGACCGTTTAGTGGTAAATTAACTCAATATATTGGTACGGGTAATGCCCCGTACACACAATCGGAAATGCCGCCAGCAAAACTCCGATGAGAGCTTTTGGTCGGAAATTGCGACCGTGTGTATGCTCCATCTGACTTTTGCTGGCAGAATTCCGGCCAGCAAAAGGTTGCGAGCAGGTTCTCTATTTTTCGGTCGAAAAAAGTTCCTATCTGAAAATGCGTTAGTCTGTATGCAATTCTGATGCGCAAAAAAAGCGCATGCTCGGAAACAGTTTGACGCATGCTCGGAAGCATTGAACTTCATTTTCTCGGCTTGTCGTAGTGTTATACGTCACCGCGTTCTTGACAGTCGAAAGTTCAGAGAACTTTTGTGTGACGTGTGTATGCAAGCCAAGCTTGAGCGGAATTCCGTCGGAAAAATCTTGGATTTTGCTTGTGTGTACGGGGCATTAGAGTAAATTTTTTGAGCATAAATGAACACACAGAAAGTAGGTTCAGACACCGTCCACTAAACAGTATAATCACTATGCTAAGGTAACTTAGAATAGATTTCTGTACCACTAGACTGGGATTAACTCCTGTATCGACACAGTCAATAATAAACATTGCATAGAAGCATTAACTACAATGTGAATAATACTGTAACTTGTTTAGAGTGCATGCTATGAGAATGGCTAGGATATGGTGCAATGAGAGTTGAGAGGTAACTCTTGGCATAAGCAATACGTGATGGTCTTTGTGTAACAGCTGCCATGGGACAGTCTTTAGTCCTAACTCTTCAGCTGGCTAGCATTGGGGCCCAGTTGTACCATCAATGCACATGAGATTAGCCTCAGTCAAGCCTGCAGGCAACAATAAGGCTCCTATATGGCTGTATGGTCAGTTTCTAAAGGGCTCAGTCTCTCTAGCAGATGGTAAATCTTCCTCTGGCAAATGCAGTTCAAAAGCTCTTGATTATAAGATCTGAGACTGCTGCTGGACAGCCCCATCTTGGATGTGATCTCCACAGCAGTGGCGGCTGGTGGTATATTTTTTTTGGGGGGGTGGCAAATAATCCTCCAGCCACCACCCCAAAACGGTGGGCTCTGTGCCCTGTGCCCACCCTTTTTCAAAGCCTATTAGAGCCTCTGGCTCTAATCATGTGCTTCTAAAAAAAAAAATTGGAGTCCAGTCCCCACATGTAGATTAGGGGGGCTGGACGCATGGATTAGGGGGGTGGCGCCCCTGCACCCTGCATTACGAGCCGCCACTGCTCAGCAGCCTCAGCAGATTGATCTGTTACTGGAACAAGTATCTGCATTTTTCCCTCTGATTTCCCCTCTGTTCCTGTTCTGGTGGCAACCAAAAGTTTTGGATTTACGCTCACTTTTATTCCTGCTGAAAATAGTTCTAACTGCTAACCGCTATAAAATCCTAAAAAAAAAAAAAAAATGCTTTTGTCAACTTAAGGCTTGGTTCGCAGGCCTTAAAATAATCCTACAGGTGAGACTAAGCACAGGCGTATTGCTGCTTCTTGCATGTAGGGCAGCCTTTTCATTTCGATGGACTGTCCTACTTGCAAGAAACAAGGAAAATAAATCTCTGACTCTTTTTCAAAAAGCACTGAACCACATTAACAATGACTGGCACCACCGTGCATCTGCTAAAGGGAAGTGCATTTGTGTTGTGAAAGCACGTAATTTTGTAAGCAGTACCAGCATGCAAAGATCTGAACCTAGCCTAAATATTTTCCCAGGTCTGCCGATAGCCTGCTGTATACACTCAACTTTTTAGATTCTAGGTAACGTTTATATTAAAGTGTTACTAAACCCACTAATATGAAAAGAGTTCATCTCCCCCCCCCCCCCCCGCCCCCCACAGTGCCCACAGCTTCTAAATCTTCTTTTTACATTAAAATACTACCACTATATACCTTTTTCGCTGATCTGTATACCACGATTACATGATAAACTGCAGACTTTCTCCAGTGCTGAGAGTTCAGGAGGGTGGAGATTTTCCCTGCAGCCTGTATACACACCCACATGTGTGATGTCAATATCATGTGACCTGGCTATCTCAGAGAACAAGTAACTGTTCTCTCCAGCGTAAAAGACACAACTGACCATGTGCAGGCTGGCTATTGCCTGTGTGTTAGCTGGCCTTCCCAAGCTAAACATTGCAGGAAAGGGAGGATTTTTGCATACAGGATAAAACAGCCTTTTTACACAATGCAGAGGATTAACCCTTTAACCTCCATAGCGATTTTCCCGAGTGTGGCTCGGGGTTAAATTTCAGCACCATTAGCGGTAACCCTGAGCCACACTCGGGATTGCATTGCAGGATCCTGGTGCAGGTTACTTACATTGTCCCCAGGATCCTGCTATGTCCCCCCGCTGTGTCCTCCGCCCGATGCCTCTGTGTGCTGGGCTCCGTTCCCTGCGAGCGCTGCGACGCACGGGGGCGGAGCCCGGTGGAAAATTCAAAAAAGTGAAAAATCATAATACATACAGTACACTGTAATCTTACAGATTACATTACTGTATGAAATTATTTCACATCCCTTTTGTCCCGAGTGCTTTGTCCAATGCCCTGCATGCAGTTTTATATTATATATACTGTTCTTTCTGCCTGGAAACTTGAGATTGTCCATAGCAACCAAAAAGTGTCCCTTTACATCAAAAGTGGTTTTAAACCAGCTAGAAAATAGCGATAATAAATTAGAACACTTGCAGAATTGAGCGGTAGTGGTTTGTGGGGAAATTAATTTTATTATTATATTATTATTTTTTATAATTATTTATATTTATTATATTATAATTTATGATTTTGTGTTTCAAACTTCATCATACCCGGGATATCTACTAGACTCTTGTTTGGACAGATATAAGTGTGTTATTACTAAGAATTACAGGCCTACAATATAAAACACCAAATTTCTATGCAAAATAATTGTACCGCTTTGAGACTCAAAAATCTGACATAATCATATCGCCAGGGAGGCTAAACGGTTACTAAACCCTCGTTTAAAAAAAAAAAATTAAAATAACAAACATGTCATACTTACCTCCTCTGTTCAGTTGGTTTTGCACAGAGTGGCCCTGATCCTCCTCTTTTGGGGTCCCTCAGCAGCGCTGGTGGCTCCTCCTCTTCTCGAGTACCCTGTCGGAGAAGCTCTCTCTTTCAGGACACCCGTGTGGGCGCGCTCCCGTGTCCTGCTTCTGCGCCTATTGACACAGAAAGCAGGACTCGGCAGCGGGAGCCAATGACTGCGCTGCTATCAATCTATCCAATCAACACAAGAGACACCAGCCATAGCCGGTGTGCTCATCCCTGGGGCGAGAAAGACAGGGGTCTGGGGGCTGCAGCATTAAAGAAGGTTTTTCACCTTAACGCATAGAATGCGTTAAGGTGAAAAACCACGAGGGTTTACAACCCCTTTAAGTTCCACAGCAGCATGCTATGCTGCATATATACAGACAGATTTTACTGTTCATGGTTTAGTAACACTTTAAGAGTACTAATTTAGATGATACATGCAGCTATAAGAAGAGCCAAGCTTTCTTATGTGTATACAGGACTGATTGTCAAAAAAGAAATCACTTAAATCTTTGTTTTTCTGCATCTGATGTCAAACACTGTGCACTCCACTTTTTGGAGGTTTAAAGGGGTCCTTATACTAGACACTATATTGTCAAAATTATTGGGACGATTGCCTTTACCACACACATGAACTTTAATGGCATCCCAGTCTTAGTCCATAGGGTTCAATATTGAGTTGGCCCATCCTTCGTAGGTATAACAGCTTCAACTCTTCTTCTGGGAAGGCTGTCAAGTTCCTCCACCCCAAACTCGCTCATCCATGTCTTTATGGACCTTGATTTGTGCTCTGGTGCAGTCATGTTGGAACAGGAAGTGGTCGTCCCCAAACTGTTCCCAAAAAGTTGGGAGAATGAAATTGTCTTGGTATGCTGAAGCCCTACGAGTTCCCTTCACTGGAACTAAGGGGCCAAGCCCAATCCCTGAAAAACAACCCCACACCATAATCCACCCCCCCTCCATCAAATGATTTGGACCAGTGCACAAAGCAAGGCCTATAAAGACAAGGATGAGCGAGTTTAGAGTGGAGGAACTTGACTGGCCTGCACAGAGTCCTGACCTCAACCCGGGATGAATTAGAGCAGAGACTGCAAGCCAGGCCTTCTCGTTCACATCATTGCCTGACCTCACAAATGCGCTTCTGGAAGAATGGTCAAACATTCCCATAGACACACTCCTAAACCTTGTGGACAGCCTTCCCAGAAGAGTTGAAGCTGTTTTAGCTGCAAAGGGTGGGCCAACTCAATATTGAACCCTACGGACGAAGACTGGGATGCCATGAAAGTTCATGTGTTTGTAAGGCTGGGTTCACAATTATGTGAATTGGATGTGGGTTTCTCCGCATCCAATTCATATGATAGGAGACTGTGACCAGCTCTCAATGGAGCCGGTTCACACAGCTCCAGGACAGCTACGGTCTGCACTGGAAAAGGGTCCTGTGCATCTGTAGCTCTGTTTCAGGTCCGAATTCAGGTCAACAATTTGTACCGGATTCGCACCTGAAATGGCGAACAGGGACGCACTGGACCCCCTGCTGCAAGCTGCGGCCACAGCTAGTGTGAACCCGGCCTCCAGGCCCAATAATGAACCCAATAATTATCCAATTACCCAATACTTTTGGTAATATAGTGTAACTCTTTAATTTCCTGTTTGTCAATGGCTAAAACTGTACACTCAAGATCGATGTAACTTTTACTTGAGGGTGGAAGGTACAGGTGAAGATGTCCAGCCCTGCTGCTGGCAGCCTGTAAATCTCTATGGTGGGATGAAATCAGCTGCAGCTGGACGGTGCAAGCATTCTGCATTTCGAGCATTCGTCCCTGAGTGCATACTGCTTTAAATGTTAGTACGGCTCAGTGAATCACCAGTAAGGATGGGCTCAGGCTAATCGCAGGCAGTGAGACATTTCCCGATCTGTGCAGCCGCGGATCGGGAAATGTCTCGCTGCCTGTGATTAGCGGGGCAAATGCTCAGTGTGCATGAGACCTAAGTGGCCCTATTCAGATATAAATTGAATATAATAGACAGAAAACAATTAGCATTGTGTAATAGTTACATACATTTATAAAAAGAGCATCATTTGTTGAGACAAAATCTAAAAGTATCAAAGTAAATGAGGCTAAAGTTTACAGTGCCTTGAAAAAGTATTCACACCCCTTGAAATTTTCCACATTTTGATATGTTACAACCGAAAACATAAATGTATTTTTTTGGGATTTTATGTGATAGACCAACACAAAGTGGCACATAATTGTAAAGTGGAAGGAAAATGATAAAATGGCTTTCAATTTTTTTTTACAAATAAATATGTGAAAAGCGTGGCGTGCATTTGTATTCAGCCCCCCTTTTACTCTGATACCCCTAACTAAAATCTAGTGGAACCAATTGCCTTCAGAAGTCACCTAATTAGTAAATAGAGTCCAGCTGTGTTTAATTTAATCTCAGTATTAATACAGCTGTTCTGTGAAGCCCACAGAGGTTTGTTAGAGAATCTTCGTGAACAAACAGCATCATGAAGGCCAATGAACACACCAGACAGGTCAGGGATAAAGTTGTGAAGAAGTTTAAAGCAGGGTTAGGTTCTAAAAAAATATCCCAAGCTTTGAACATCTCATGGAGCACTGTTCAATCCATCATCGGAATATGGAAAGAGTATGGCACAACTGCAAACCTAACAAGACATGGCCGTCCACCTAAACTGACAGGTCGGGCAAGGAGAGCATTAATCAGAGAAGCAGCCAAGAGGTCCATGGTAACTCTGGAGGTGCTGCAGAGATCCACAGCCCAGATGGGAGAATCTGTCCACAGGACAACTATTAGTCGTGCACTCCACAAATCTGGCCTTTCTGGAAGAGTGGCAAGAAGAAAGCCATTGTTAAAAGAAAGCCATAAGAAGTCCCGTTTACAGTTTGTGAGAAGCCATGTGGAGGACACAGCAAACATGTGGAAGAAGGTGCTCTGGTCAGATGAGACCAAAATTGAACTTCTTGACCTAAAAGCAAAATGCTGTGTGTGGCAGAAAACTAACACTGTACATCACCCTGAACACACCATCCCCACCGTGAAACATGGTGGTGGCAGCATCATGTTGTGGGGATACTTTTCTTCAGCAGGGACAGGGAAGCTGGTCAGAGTTGATGGGAAGATGGATGGAGCCAAATACAGGGCAATCTTAGAAGAAAACCTGTTCGAGTCTGCAAAAGACTTGAGACTGGGGCAGAGGTTCACCTTCCAGCAGAACAACAACCCTAAACATACAGCCAGAGCTACAATGGAATGGTTTAGATCAAAGTATATTCATGTGTTAGAATGGCCCAGTCAAAGTCCAGACCAAAATCCAATTGAGAATCTGTGGCAAGACTTGAAAATTGCTGTTCACAGACGCTCTCCATCCAATCTGACAGAGCTTGAGCTATTTTGCAATGAAGAATGGGCAAAAATGTCCCTCTATAGATGTGCAAAGCTGGTAGAGACATCCCCAAAAATACTTGTAGCTGTAATTGCAGAGAAAGGTGCTTCTACAAAGTATTGATTTAGGGGGGCTGAATACAAATGCACACCACACTTTTTCACATCAACCACACATGGTTTCATCAACTATTTACCATTTTCCTTGCACTTCACAATTATGTGCCACTTTGTGTTGGTCGATCACATAAAATCCCAATAAAATACATTTAGATTTTTGGTTGTAACATGACAAAATGTAAAAAATTTCAAGGGGTGTGAATACTTTTTCAAGGCACTGTATGTATAGAGGGAAGTGACACTGAGCTAGCAAGTGACAACACAGACAGATAAGATACTGGCTGTCCTGTGACTCTGATCACTATGTATATAAACACCACAAACTAAAAGTGACGACAAGGCTTCCATACCACCCGAATGTGACTAGAAAGAGGTGTAAGCTGCCATCCTCATGAAAACTCCCCACATCCCTTCCCTTGACCCCAGAGCTGTCCCCCATGAGAAGACTTTTACTTACTTGTTCCCCGCCATTCTTCTTTACTTCAACATGGAATCACATACTTCCTCCTCCCTGCAAGGCTAACCTTTGTTCTGTTTCTAGAATGTATCACCCAGCACCGTCTAACCGGCCAAGTGACATTACATCAAACAAACTGCAGTGACAATATTGTGACAAGAGTCCATGTGCTTCATCAGAGGATAGATGCTGCGTTATTCCTTATAGAGGTATGGAATGCTGTTCATCCAGGGAGCCCAGTCTGTGCACTTCTACCAGTCCTGATATTTTCCTGGCTGAACTGGAATGCCTCAATAAAGCCCTGGAAATTTTTAAAGTTGGACTTTAGGAAGCCTATTTTTTAACCACCTTACCCCAGGCCAATTGTGACCTTTCTGTCATACATGTAAGAATCAGCATTTTGTTGTTAGAAAATTACTTAGAACTCTCAAACATATTTTTTTTTTAAAAGCACAATATTTCAGCAGCCATTTTCGAAATGCAAATTTTTAGGAAAAACCCGCTTTGAATTTTAGTGCACACAAACAGAATTTAATACCCAGGTTTTTTTTGGCAAAATATAAAAGCTGATGTTATGCCGAGTAAACAGATACCTAACATGTCATGCTTTAAAATGGTGTATACGTATTTACGTACCTCGCAGTGGCGCCCTGGCCTCCCAGATGTGACTTAAACATTATGGACCTGTCTCAATTTATGTGAAGTCTGTGTTTTATTGTGTCTGTTGTATGCCATTAAGTTAAAAAAAAAAAAAAAAAAAAAAAGGCATACGCCTGTGAAACGGCGACAAACTGCAGTTGCAGTAAAAATCTTCATAGGCAACGCTTTTTGACCTTATGCACACTGGTTTATTGTAAACGCTGTTTCTCCTTACAGTAGGAATCGGCATTGAAAATGCACCTAAGCTGTGTTTTTTCAAATGCGTTTAGATGCGTTTAGTGTTCGGGCGAAATTTTTGTTTCATTGGCCAGAATTTTAATTTATCCTGGCAATTGAAATGAATAAACGATAGCGCCTAGCACTTAGACATGCTTAGCTGTGTTTGGCATTTTTTATGCCCAAAAGCTCCTCTCCTGATGTTTCTGTGTTTAGGAGAAGGAGCATTGACTGGCTCCAAACGCTGCTGCTCCTAACCTCCTCTAAAAACATGGCATGTGCATGGACACGTAGGCTTTTATTGAAGTGCGTTCAGGGGCAAAAACACCAAAAGTCCCAAAAATTTCAGTTTAGGAGCAGCAGTGTGCATGAGGCCTAAAAGTACTAAAAGTCAGGTTACCAGTTTAGAGTTACACAGGGAGTCTTGGGTGGACCCCCCTTCGATGCCCTGTAGAAGTGATTGAGTGACTATTTAGCTACTCAGATCACTTCTACAAAAAAGACCATCGCCGGCTGAAAATTTTGATACTGGGATAACGAGGCATAGTTACATAGTAGGTGAGGTTGAAAAAAGACACAAGTCCATCAAGTCCAACCTATCTGAGTGATATGTCAGTATTACATTGTATATCCCTGTATGTTGCGGTCGTTCAGGTGACTATCTAATAGTTTTTTGAAACTATCGATGCCCCCCTGCTGAGACCACCGCTTGTGGAAGGGATGTCCACATCCTTGCCGCTCTTACAGTAAAGAACCCTCTACGTACTTTAAGGTTAAACCTCTTTTCTTCTAATTTTAATGGGTGGCCATGTGTCTTGTTAAACTTGCTTCCGCAAAAAAGTTTTATCCCTATTGTGGGGTTACCAGTACGGTATATGTAAATTGAAATCATATCCCCTCTCAAGCGTCTCTTCTCCAGAGAGAATAAATTCAGTGCTCGCAACCTTCCTTCATAACTAATGTCTTCCAGACCCTTTATTAGCTTTGTTGCCCTTCTTTGTACTCGCTCTATTTCCAGTACCTCCTTCCTGAGGACTGGTGCCCAGAACTGGACAGCATACTCCAGGTGCGGCTGGACCAGAGTCTTGTAGAGCAGGAGAATTATTGCTTTATCCCTGAAGATAATCCCTTTTTTAATGTATGCCAATATTCTGTTTTCTTTGTTAGCAGCAGCTTGGCATTGCATGCCATTAATGAGCCTATCATCTACTAGGACCCCCAGGTCCTTTTCCATTCTAGATTCCCCCAGAGGTTCTCCCCCCAGTGTATAGGTTGCATTCATATTTTTGCCATCCAAATGCATTATTTTACATGTTTCTACATTATAATCTCATTTGCCATGTAGCTGCCTACCCCATTAATTTGTTCAGGTCTTTTTGCAAGGTTTCCACATCCTGCAGAGAAGTTATTCCCCTGCTTAGCTTAGTATCTTCCGCAAAAACAGAGATTGAACTGTTTACCCCATCCTCCAGGTCATTTATGAACAAATTAAATAGGATTGGTCCCAGCACAGAACCCTGTGGGACCCCACTACCCACCCCTAACAATTCCAAATATTCCCCCATATATCACCACCCTCTGAACTCTCCCTTGTAGCCAGTTTTCAATCCATGTACTCACCCTATGTTCCATGCCAATGGACCTTATTTTGTACAGTAAATGTTTATGGGGAACTGTGTCAAATGCTTTTGAAAAAACCAAATACACAACGTCTACGGGCCTTCCTTTATCTAGATGGCAACTCACCTCCTCATAAAAGGTTAATAGATTAGTTTGGCAAGAACGATTCTTCATGAATCCATGCTGATTACTGCTGATACCGCTTTCATTACTATAATCTTCTTGCCTTCCAAGAGCTTGCATACTATTAATGTTAGGCTAACTGGTCTGTAATTCCCAGGGATGTATTTTGGGCCCTTTTTAAATATCGGTGCTACATTGGCTTTTCTCCAATCCGCTGGTACCATTCCAGTCAGTAGACTGTCAGTAAAAATTAGGAACAATGGTCAGGCAATTACTTGACTGAGTTCCCTAAGCATCCTCGGGTATAAGCCATCCGGTCCCGGTGATTTATTAATGTTAAGTTTCCCAAGTATAATTCTAATTCTGTCCTCTCTTAGCCATGAGGGTGCTTTCTGTGATGTGTCACGAGGATAAACACTGCAGTTTTGGTTACTGAAGCCCCCCGATTCCCTCGTGAAAATTGAGGAGAAGAGTCAAATTCAATACCTTCGTCATCTCCCAAACTTTTGTAACCAGATGTCCTTCCTCCTCCTTTATGGGACCAATATGGTCTGTCCTCTGTTTTCTACTGTTTACATACTTAAAGAATTTCTTGGGATTTTTTTTTGCTCTCCTCCGCTATGTGTCTTTCGCATTCTATCTTTGCCGCCCTAATTGCACCCTTACATTTCTTGTTGCATTCTTTCTAAAGTTTGAATGCTGATGATGATCCCTCAACTGTGTATTTTTTGAAGGCCTTCTCTTTTGCTTTTATATGCATTTTTACATTGGCGTTAAGTGGTTGTACTGGAATGCATCATCCCGGTATAACCACCTCAACACAAGGACAAACAGGTACCCTAAGGGGCTGAAGTGGTTAAAGTGGTTAAAATTACATTGGCAATACCGGTCTCTTCCAGGTGCCACTTGAGTGACTTGCCATTTATATCCACTTGAGGACCAGGCTTATTCTCAGTATTTTTTGCTAGAAAGCTACTTAGAACCCCCAAACATCATACAGTGTGTGTGTATATATATATATATATATTTGTATATTTGTAGTCAGATTCTTCGCAATAATCCTAACTACCAAGACCTGAGGTGTGCCTTGTCCTGGCTGTTCAGTATGACTAAAAGAGGGCATACCCTGAATGAATATGAATGAAATGTAAATGAAATAATAAAAGTATGGGGGAACGGGTGGGTGGGAACCTGGAAGTGATCCGAAAAAGGATCTGATGGAGGGGGAGGAGGGATATATAGCCCTCAGACTCCTCCTACAAATCCAGGCTAGCCTGCGGCCAGCCTTCACACTTGTAGTCAGAGTCTTCACTTGGAAATTCGATAATCCTAACTACCAAGACCCGAGGTGTGCCTTGGCCTGGCTGATCAGTATGCCTAAAAGAGGGCAAAAAGAGACCCAAAGTAGGTGTGATGTGAAAGCTTCAATGAAGGGCCAGCAACAGCCATCTGTCCAGAAAATAGCGAAAGCCTGGATGCCTACAAAAGGGATGAAACACGTATGAAACAGCTAAAACAGGAGGAACTCCAGTGTCCCATGTACCTGATGATGAAAGAAGGGACCCACAAAGTTGCCTCAGATCCTGATGAATATCCAAAAAAGGCTTTAGGATATGAGCCTAATATGGAAGGTAGACCTGGACATGAGAACAAACTGTTTGTGGTGAGAGGACGCATGGGGAAAGGGAGAAAGAGCTGACCAAAGGAATATTGCAGAGAAGGATGTATACTTGAATCCAATACCGTACCTGTGATATGGTAATGACCACGAACCCCTAGCTTGTCCCTCTATACTAAACATGGAGAAGTTGTGAGCCTAGCAACAGGGAATTGCCTAGAGCACTAACTGGTAACTGAGCCAAGGGTAGGAGACAGGAAGTCTGAAAAACCACGAAAACCTGGTCGGTAACTGGTAGCCATGCCAAGAGAACATCCCTGACTACCTTTATCATGGCTCAGAGAGGGTGAGCTGCAAAAAAATGGACAGACTGACAGGAGTTTGTAGGGGCCTGAAATGCTGGTCACCTAATAGATACTTGATAGTGTTGGCAGATGGCCAAAATGCAGAAGCAATATGCAGCAAAAGCCAGAGACATGAACCTATGAACCTTCCCACCCTTGGTAGAAGCCCTCGAAATACTCTGGATAAAGAACCATAGGCCAGATCGATCGCCTGATCAGGCTAGCCCCTAGTTCCACATGCCACTGTGAAGAAATGCCAACATCGCCTGCAGGTGCCCAGAGAAGAGCAGGAGCCAGGGTCACCGCTGACTCCTCCGCTCTAGCCGAGTGGGCTATTATCCCCTCCATTCTGCCTAATAATTATAGCATGGACGTAAGAGCGTATTAAGTACCGCATGAATCTGGGTTAAGAATCATGCATAGAAACATATTCTGTTGGTGGATGGAAGAGGTTGGGACAGAGTTAGGAATAACAACCTAAAAAATACTGCACCCCCCCCAGCTGAGGCCGGGAAAGGGATACACCAGTGATAAAACTCAGCTATGAGTTTGGTATGGTCCCACCCCTACCTGATGGGGTGCTACCATGCACTGAACCCCCACGCGACGATGGAGAGATGAATGCGAATTTGACGCTTCCGGAATGTGCATCATGCCCTGATCTAAACTAGAGAAAAGAGAACACAAACACAACTAGAAACACAAACTAGAGAAAAGAGAACAACCGACCCATGAACCACAACACCCCTTCATACCTGACAAGTATGAGGATGTAGGTGCAGAAATGACAAGACCAACAGCACGTGAATGTGAACCTAAAGACAACACCACCCTAGTGTATGCAGAAAGCAAGCCCGAGCAACCTGCAGCGCCAAGACAGGCAGTTAAAAACGAACACTCAGGGCTGATGTACCCAGACTGTGGTGGGTTGTAGTAAAGGTGTAACGGAGAGTGTGCATGTCTGACGTATGGTATACGGGCGAGAAGATTGTGGGACGACAATCAATTAAAAACGAAACCTCAGCCCGTATGGGTCCGTAGACGTGACAGACCCTGGATGTGAGCACTAGCTAACAGAAATGCTACGACAGGCATGCTACGAAACGAAAGGCTACGACAGAAAACAGACAGGTAGCAACTGAAACCCTCAGGGCTAGTGTACCCACAGACCGTGGTGGGTAGTCGTACAGTTGTAATGAAATGAACGTGCATCATATGACGTATGTTATATGGGCGAGAAGATTGTGGTCAAACATTTAAAACGAAACCTCAGCCCATATGGATCCATAGATGTGACAGACCCTGGATGTGAGCAATGCTGACAGGAATGTTATGAATTAAATGCTACGACAGGACAATGCTAAGAAAGAAAGCTACCCAGGAAACTGCTACGACAGGAAAATTGCTGCGGCAGGAAAATCGCTACGAATGAAAACTACACAGGAAAATGCTATGACAGGAAAAAACGCTATGACAGGTAAATTGCTACAACAGTAAAATCGCTACGAATGAAAGCTACACAGGAAAATTGCTACAAATGAAAGCTACACAGGAAAATCGCTACGACAGGAAAATCATTACGAATGAAAGCTACACAGGAAAATCAATATGACAGGAAAATCGCTACAACAGGAAAATCGATACGAATGAAAGCTACACAGAAAACGCTACGAAAGGAAACGCTATGAATCAAATGCTACGACAGGAAATGTTATGAATGAAAACTACATGGGAAAAAGCTATGACAGGAAAATGCTGCGACAAGAAAATCATTTACGACTGAAAGCTACAACAGGAAAATGCAATGAATGAAAGCCACATGGGAAAATGCTGCGACAGGAAAATTGCTATGACAGAAATGCTATGACAGGAAAATCGCTACAAAAGAAAGCTACACAGGAAAATGCTACGACAGGAAAATTTGCTATAACAGGAAAAATCGCTACAATAGGAAAATCGCTACAACAGGAAAATCACTGCGAATAAAAGCTACACAGGAAAATGCTACGACAGGAAAATGCTATTAACAAAAACTACACGGGAAAAAGCTACAACAGGAAAGTGCTGCATCAGGAAAATGCAACAAATGAAAGCTACACGGGAAGATGCTACAACAGGAAAATTACTACGACAGGAAAATCGCTACGACAGAAATGCTACGAATGAAAGCTATGAATGAAATGCTGCGGACAAAATACCATGATTGAAATGCTACAATCAAAGCTGCGACAGGAATGCTGAGAACAACGACTGATGCTGCCAGAGTGTAGAAACCCAGCTATGACAGAAGAAATGCTGTGACAGAAGAAACACTATGACAGGAAAACGCAGTGACAGAAAAGCTATGATGAACTCACTGTGACAGAACCGCTATGACAGGAACGCAGACCATGCTGACAAAAACTGTTGTGATCGATCTGCTATGACAGGAAAATGCCATGACCAAACCACTTTGACTGACCCACTGCTTTTGGAACCCGCTGCGACTGGAACCCGCTCACGACAGCACCGGTTATGACTAAACATGCAGTGACAGGAACACTATAACTAAACGCCTGCTGACAGCACCTAAGACGACAGTACCTGCTGTGACTGTGACATGCTGACAGTCCCTCCTCAGGCCAGAACCCGCTGGACTGGAACGCTATGACTGGACATGTTATGACCAAGACGTTGAGGCTGGACACGCTGACCGACCATGCTAGGACGCACCCGCACCCGCTAGACTGAACCCGCCAGACTGGAACGTGCCAAGGGGGGGTGAAAACTTTTGACAGGAACTGTATGTACAGTATATGGCAAAAGCCTTGCAGGGTGGTCAGTTTGCACAGTAAATTCTGTTAATCCTCTGTCAATCATGTTTACATAGTCCGTTTGTCTGGTGCAAATATGCTTAAATCCCATTCAAAGCTGCACGCATGAGGTACAATGTGCTGTGTGCACTTTGCGTGCTTTAAGTGTGTTTAAACATGTGGTGCATTGAACTCTATAATATATGTATTATGCTGCAAATTACTTAAAAGCAGGACTTCCAATAAACCACAGCCACAATCACCCAAAACATCAAAAAGTAAGTGGATATGGCAAGCATGAATATGGATATAGAAAATAATATGTTCCACCTGTATATTGTACCGTTTACAATGTACAATGGTAAACAAAAACTTTGGAAAAATTATTTCAGAAACTCCAAAGTTTGACTAGAGAGAAGAGGGAGGACGGAAGCCATCCCCCGGCGCGAGCACCGGGGAAAGCAGGACGGCGCCCCCTCGAAGATGCTGGATAGAGCATGTGAACATCGGCAGGTGGTCCTTCTCGATGGCACCGGGAGAAGCGGGCGGATGGCGGTCATTCCTCCCCCCTCCGGCGTGAGAAGCGGGTGGATAGACGTGCGAATGCTCCCCCCCCCCCCCCGTGAATCCGGCTATACGCTGAGGTGATAAGAAGGTGGGTGGGCGGGCGGTCTCCCCGGTGGTGCCCGGCGTGAGCACCAAGAGAGGAACCGCCACCCCTGTTGCAGCCGACCGCCGCTCAGCAAGGACCCGGAAGTGACGTGGGTGTAACCTGGAAATGATCCGCCAAAGGATCTGATGGGGGAGGAGGAGGGATATATAGCCCTCAGACTCCTCCTACAAATTCAGCCTTGAAATATATATATATATATATATATATATATATACACACACACATACATATACACATAGTGTGTGTGTGTGTATACATATACAATGCTGTGAAAAAGTATTTGGCACCTTTCAGATTTTTTATTTTTTTGCATATTTGTCACACTTAAATGACTCAGATCATGAAACAAATTTTTATTATTACACAAAGATAACCTGAGTAAATACAAAATGCAGTTTTTAAATGATGGTTTCATTTATTAAGGCAAAAAAGCTGTCCAAACCTGCCTGGCTTTATGTGAAAAAGTAATTGCCCCCTAAACCTAATAACTGGTTGTGCTACCCTTGGAGGCAACAACTGCAATCAAGCGTTTGCAATAACATCCAATGAGTCTTTCACATTGCTGTGAAGCAATTTTGGCTCACTCTTCTTTGCAAAATTGTTTTAATTCAGCCACATTAGAGGGTTTTCCATCATGAACGGCCTAAGGTGTAAAGTCATGATACAGCATGTCAATTGGATTTAGGTCCGGGCTTTGACTAGGCCACTCCAAAACCTAAATTTTGCTTTGTTTAAACCATTTGGAGGTGGACTTGCTTGTTGTTGTGTTTTGGATCATTGTCCTGCTGCATAACCCAAGTGCACTTGAGCTTGAGGTCACGAACTGATAGCCGGACATTCTCCTTTAGGATTTTCTGGTAGCGCTCAGAATTCATGGTTCCATCAATTATGGTAAGTCATCCAGGTCCTGAAGCTGCAAAACAGCCCCAGACCATCACGCTAACACCACCATGTCTGACTGTTGGTATGATGTTCTTATTATGAAATGCCGTATTGGTTTTATGCTAGATGTAACGTGACGCACAATTTCCAAAAAGTAACATTTTTATCTCTTCAGGCCACAGAATATTTGCCTAAAAGTCTTGGGGATAATCAATATGTTTTTTGGTAAATGTGAGATGAGACTTTGTGTTCTTTTTGGTCTTGGTGGTTTTGGCCTTGGAACTCTCCCATGGATACCATTTTTGCCCAGTCTATTTCTTATTGTTGAATATTGTTGAATCATGAACACTGATCTTATCTGAGGCAAGGGAGGCCTGCAGTTCTTTAGATGTTGTTCTAGGTTTCTTTATGCCCTCCTGGATAAGTCCTCGTCTTGCTCTTGGAGTAAGTTTGTAGGCCGGCCACTCCTGGGAAGGTTCACCACTGTTCCAAGTTATCTCCATTTGTGGATAATGGCTCTCCCTGTGGTTCACTGGAGTTCCAAAGCCTTAGAAATGGCTTTGAAATCCTTCCTAAACTGATGCATGTTGGTTTCTAATCTGTTTTTGAAGTTTTTTTAGATTGTGGCATGATGTGTGGCTTTTTGTGATCTGATAGCGTGCTTCACTTTGTCAGAATAATTGAAGGAGGTGCTAATTGTCACAGAGTATACGCTAGCCTGCCCCACATCCCTAAATTGCAGTACATTGAAAAGATCAAGTTGCCTCTAGGTGGGACTTTAGAAAAGAGCAGATAGCAAGATGAAGTATGAGAAAGATGTATAAAAAATATATATGATTTTATTAAGAAATATTTTAAAATGAGCACGTATGAACAATACACATATCAAAGTCTGTCTGCTCGCTGTGAGGGTGGACACAAGTGAGGACCTGCAGCACTTTGCTCTGTGATTGATCAGATCAATCCCCTGATCGTCTTCAGGCTTTATCAAAGTTCTCTGAAACACCTGCCTGCACAGCTCTCAACAAGCAGGTCCTCGTCTGCTGGCTATTTCCTGTGTCCCATCCCTCCCCCTGGCTTCCTTCTGGCAAGTAAGGGGTATATTTCGGAGGGCCAACTCTGTTCTCTATCCCCCTCCTGCTGCCGCTGGACCTACTTCCCTGTGTTGGTGTATTGACCTACCCCGCCGGGCCGGAGGCCTCGCAGGCTGACAGCTGCAACACATTCTGCTTTTAAACGATAAATTCTGGATAGGAAATTATTTCAAGAGCCATACAACTTGCACAATGTTTGTACGCTCTGCGACAAATCGCATATCCCTGATGAAGAAATAGCAATTTTGAAACATGTTGGGTTTTTTCTGTTGTGTTTATTATCAACCTAACAGATTTCTGCGATTAACAGCTATCCTTATCGAACTGTCACTGTATGACTACTTTTGTCCAGAATCTGATTGTGACTTTGATATGTGTATTGTTCATACGTGCTCATTATTTTAAAATATTTCCTAATAAAATCATATATATTTTTATACATCTTTCTCATACTTCACTTTGTCAGACAGCTTCTATTTGTATCTATACAAATTTGTATCTGTACTATTTGTATTTCTATCTGTGATTTCTTGATTCAACAGGTCTGACAGTAATCAAGCCTGGGTGTGGCAAGTGAAATTTAACTCAGCTTTCCAAAAAAATTGTGATTAATCACAGTTCATTCATGATTCAGCATGGGAGGGGGCAATTACTTTTTCACATAGGGCCAGGCAGGTTTGAACAGCTTTTTTCCCTTAATAAATTAAATAATAATATAAAAACTGCATCTTGGATATACTCGGGTTATCTTTGTGTAATATTAAAATTTGTTTGATGATCTAAATCATTTAAGTGTGAGAAATATGCAAAAAAAAATAAAATCAGGAAGGGGCAAATACTTTTTCACAGCACCTTGTGTGTGTGTAATATATATATATATATATTTTTTTTTAGCAGAGGCCCTAGAGAATAAAATGGTGGTAATTGCAATTTTTTATGTCACACGGTATTTGCACAGAGGTTTTTCAAACTCAATTTTTTTAGGAAAAATACACTTTGATGAACTTTAATTAATGATGTTATGCTGAGTAAATAGATACCTGACAAGCCATGGTTTAAAATTGCGCACACTTGGAATGACGACAAACTATGATACTTAAAAATCTCCATAGGCGACGTTTTAACATTTTTTACAGGTTACCTGTTTAGAGTTGCAAAAGAGGTCAAGCGCTAGAGTTATTGCTCTTGCATTTGCAGCGATACCTCACATGTGTGGTGCGAACACTGTTTACATTACCATGCATCACCTACGTATGAATTCGCCTTTTTTACACTGTTTCTTTAAATTTTTTGTATCACTTTTATTGCTTTCACATGGAATGTAAACATACCTTGTGACAGCAATAGCCAGTGACAGGTATTCTTTATGGAGAAATCTGGGGCCTATTAGACCCCAGATGTCTCCTCTCCGCTTAAAAGCATCTGATGAGGGGGCATGGCTTGGACATGGACAAGTGAGGAAGCAGATCTCCAGAGCTCCTCACAGTCCATAGCTCAATTAGCATGTACTGGGGAAAATACCGCACATTCACGGAGATCACTGTGATGTCCCAGCGTCGGAGAGCCTCCTCGCAACATCAGGGCTCTGACAAGCCAGGAAAGGGCTCTATAAACTCCTATTGCGGCGGCAGGCAGCTGCATGGCAGGACATCCAAGATGGCGTCCAGGAAGGGGTCGTGGAAAGGACACTGCTGCGGTTACCAGAGTATCCCAGCACCTCGCTGTGTCCCCTATACTGACATCTCTGCTGGTAAGAGACATGGCTCCCCCTGCATCCCCAGGCTCTTCAGCCTCCCAAGAGCAGGGCTCTGACATCTCAGAGCTGGTGGGTGACCAGGACCTGAAGCAGCATATATGGTCCCTCCCCACAAGGGGTGACCTGGATCATTTTGCCTCTAGAGTAGAGAAGACCTTCAGGCAAGATATTGAGCAGCTGAAGGCAGACACGACTCACTTGGGCTCAAGGCTGGAAACTTTAGAAGAAGTAGAAGAAACCGTCCCTGCTATCACTCAGCTCAGGAATAAGTGTGTGGCTCAGTATCAAAGACTTGAGACTTTTATATCCCAGCTAGATGACTATGAAAACCACAGTTGCCGCTCCAACATCCGCATACGGGGGTTGCCCAAAGCAAGAGCAGCTAAGAACATTGTTCCCACACTGCAAGGCATATTTAAGGAGATATTGGGCCTCTCCCCTACTGAAGCTGTCGAGATTGATAGAGCACACAGGGCCCTCCGACCTCCCTCACAGGATGCAGAGAATCCCTGTGACATAATCTGTAAACTACACAAGTACACGGCCAAGGAGCAAATAATGCAGCATATGCACAAACGGCCATTTTTTTACTTTGATGGTGCTCACCTATCCTTTTACTAGGATCTATCCCACCGCACCTTAATGCAACGCAGGGCTCTCCATCCTCATCTGGAAGCCTTACCCAAAACCGGTATTACCTATCGGTGGGGGTTCCCCTTTAGTCTACAGGCAGGAAGAGACTGCAAATCTGCTACCCTATGCTCCAAAGAAGATCTCCCGCACTTCCTGTCCCAGCTGGACTTGGAACTGGTGGACTTTCCAGACTGGAGGCACTCCCTGGATGTACAATTACCACCGACATCTCAACCTTGGCAACATGCTCAATCTAACTGGCGCTCCCGGGTCTACAAACACTCTTCCTCCACTGCTACGCAGCAGGCACCCACTGAGAGTAACTGAGGCACTCTCAGATTCAAGTATGGTTCTTCCTGCAACCTGTCTGGAGCCCCCAGACTTCTCCGTTACTTGACGGTGACTTTACAGATATACATGCACTTTCAGTGTGATCTTCCCTGCGACAGTGTGGGACACACTGCGCCCATTGCCCTTGGGTGCCCTGACTGAGCGGCTGCTCGATGGCTATGGTCCCCTTGCACCCCTCCCACCTTGCATCTCACCATCCGTTACCCTCCAGGAAGTTATAGCTCCTTATCCTGTGAGGAGCAGGAACTGCCTGACTCCATATGTCTGATCACGTTCCCCCCATAGGATTGGCCGTATTGGGTATTAGCCCTGTTTGGGGCATTTTGCATCACTTAGGCAGTTCCTCCTTGCTGCATGGGCTGCCTGAGTTAAGCAACCAGTTGATTGTAGGCTTACGGTAGGACATGGATGCCTCCGTTGGCACCTCTTATTGATTATTGTGGTTATCTTATGCTCTGGTTAACTCACCCCTTTTTTTCTATTCTTTGCTCTGAATTCGGAACCGCTAATGCTCTCACCTGGTTCAGCTGTTTTGAGATGGTTGTTTGGACAATCCACTCCTGATGCAACATGGCAACGGCAGGGCCATCTTAATGAAAGGCACAACTGGGCACTGCCCAGGGGCCCCAGCTGCATGGAGGGCCCCTGCACTTTCCCCAAAGAAGCTGCTCCTCGAGCCCACACTGCCTGGAAATTGGGGGCCCCCTGATAGCACTGAGAGTGATGGATACAGAGGGGAGGCAGGCTGGCAGCGGTGCACCGTGTTGTGCAGAATGATACCTATTTCACAGCCAGCAGGGAGGGGCGGGGCGGGGCGGGGCTGGAAAGCCAGTGATGCTCTGACCCCACCCCATGCAGCTTGAATGCTTGGGACTCGGAGGCCGACGGGTAGGAGCTGGAGTGGGAGCTGCTGAGTCGGCAGTACTGAGAGCCCGCCTGCGGTAATGGAATTGTGGATGGTGTCATGGTGAGCCTAGCTGTCCAGTACTGTTTGCATGGAAGGGCTTGGAATGCCCAGAGGGATGCTCTCACCGCCACCCATCCTTCTGCCTGCATGACTTGATTGGTATAAGTGAGTCCTTGTCACAGTGCTGGAGCTGGGCACAAAAGTTCACATGCACTGTATCTCCACTGGAAAAGGGGGTACTACATAGATGGAATAATGGTGCTGGGGGATATCATGGGTGTATGGGGGAAAACAATGCTGAGGGGGGATATAGGGGGTAGCGATGCTTGGGGTATCTTGGGTGGCTATAGTGCTAGAGGTATCAGGGATGTAGAGAGTCACAGGGATGTAGTGGGGTCACAGTACAAGGGGTATCTTATGGTATATGGTAACAGTGTTGGGGGAATATCTAGGGTGCAGAGAGGGATCAGCGTGCTGGGGGGATATTTGGGGTGTAGAGGGGTCAGAATGCTGGGGGGTTATGTGGGGTGCAGAGAGGGATCAGAGTAGTGGGGGAATATCTGGGGTGCAGAGGGATCAGAGTGCTGGGGGAATGTCTAGGGTGCAGAAAGGGATCAGAGTGCTGGGGGGATATCTGGGGTGCAGAGAGGGATCAGAGTGCTGGGGGAATATCTAGGGTGTAGAGGGGTCATAGTACTCTTTCCCTGTTTGGGAGGGAGGTTTGCCCACATGGACTGAATATTCGGGACAAGGGAAGTAC
Organism: Aquarana catesbeiana; assembly: GCF_042186555.1. Taxonomy (NCBI): domain Eukaryota; kingdom Metazoa; phylum Chordata; class Amphibia; order Anura; family Ranidae; genus Aquarana; species Aquarana catesbeiana. The sequence continues at coordinate 51,240,433 of NC_133334.1, read as the reverse complement.
CCCTGTTAATATAACACGTTGATACGTCTCACTGTTTCTATTATTGTTTTCATTAGGACCATGACAGATATACCCCTCTTATCTGTCTCCCCCTTTTTTATGTTCCCTTTGTTGTAAAGTAAACTAAATAAAGATTATTTAAAAAAAAAAAAAAAAAAAACATCTGAATGCACTGATCTCGGTTTCACTATTTAAAGTTGGCGCTGTTTACATCCGAGGAAGCCTAGAGTGACAAAAATACTTGTTGTTTCCGATCCCCTACCATAGAGGTGATCGGAGACGATCCGTTCTCCGGTCACCTCTATTACAAGCCGGCACAACTGCTGGATCGGATGGCTGGAGAGGCACTGGAGGGCAGTGGGGGGGGGGGGGCCCTTTCTGCCACCTGTAAAAGCAATCCAGCAGCTAATTACCTGCTAGGAATGGTTTTACTTTGTAGAGCTTCACTGGCTCCAAAAAGCAATACCAGGGTTATGCCTGACAGCTGCAGCCATAACTCTTGTATAATCACTTGCAGTTAATCATGTACATGTACATGATTCGTCAGCAAGTGAATGTACTGAACACAGGATTGTTAACTTGACATCGCTTCACCATTCAGAGAATTTCTTAAATTTTTTTCAACGAATTCAAGGCTTTCTCTAATTGGACAATGCGAAGAGGACGGGTGGGAGACATCATTCAATCAGAGAACGCCTTGTATTTAACTTTAAAAAAAAACCTCAAGATGTTCTTTGAATGGTGAAGGTGGCATTTGAGTGACCCCCTGTGTTCAGTATACAGGAGGCAAGTCCCTCAAGCAGCACTTGGAATGTATGTAGCAAAGGGTATCACGGTAAATGTACGCATCCCTATCTGCTCTCCAGAAACAAAATATGAAAAGTTAGATGACACCAAGCTGGACCAATATAAACTGAAAACAAATATAACCCCTGGTATTCAGCTTTAAATTGTAACTAAAGCCATTTTTGGATTAGGAATTGGTTAAAGAGACCCTGTCATCAAACCTTTTATTAATAAAATCTTCCCATAAGATTATAGTTGCAAATAAAATATTTTATACATGTTATTTGCCTGTAATATCATTCCTTGTGTAATATCTGACTGGAGAATGCTTATGAATGTTATCATCATGGATGTGATATCGGCAGCTATTGGACAACCCAAAATGTTTTTTTCTCCATCACTTTCAGTCCCAGGGACAATGGTCAGAAGGACAAATAGAAAGTCGGGATAAGCTTGGATTTGGGCATGGGTTTGGTCCAAAATTAAGTTCATCTGAATCTATTTATCGGTTGAATCAGATGGACATGTGATGGTCTAGATGGCGTATTTTTTTCAACCTGACTTACAGCGTACATAGTTACATAGTTAATGCTGGGCCTGTGAGCTGCTGGCAGGAATTTCTCTGCCCCAAAACTGACATACACAAATGGATAGGAGTGCTTGTGACATAGTTGATGTATAACGGGCACATGGTCATATTAGATAAATGTCATTGCCTTAACTCTTCACCCCTAGGCTATTCCCTCTTAATGGGTCCCACTAATTTATTAAACTCCCATGCCTGGGTAGCATGTAAGTGGGCAGGGGGGCGGTACCTCCATGTTCTCCGTGTTCTCCTACTCGTTGGGTGCTAAGTGTGGGGGTCACATGGAAGGTCTACCCCGGGTTGGGTTCCTCTGGGCTACTAGGCACCTGTAGCAGGACCTTAAGGCAGACCTTAACTTATTGATATGAATGTACACCGTGTATACTTGCACCCTAACTGTTCTCCAGTTAACTCTTGGGTCCCCATGGCAATGTACACCTCCATTGTAATTTGCATTTAGGAGGAAAATAGAATGGGGAAGCACTCATATTGCCGCATCCGTAAATTAAGGGGAACAGAAGAGGGTACTAATATAGTATCCAAAAAGTTGGACTTTGTAGGCATGGAAATGATGCAGACGCACAAGGGCTCAGTGTACAAATTATGTAATTTGTTTATGGTTTTATCCTCTTTTGAATACTGTGTTCTAATATGAACTTTTTTCAATAAATATTAAATTTTATTATTGTTACTTCTCCATTGTTTCCATGCCTACAAAGTCTGACTTTTTGGATACTATATTATTACCCTCTTCTGTTCAACTTGCATTTAGGAGGGACACTCTGAGTCTTGTCCACTTTCACCTGTCCAGTGTATCACCGCTACCTCACTCCCAGTAACGGAACAGTATGGGGTCCCGCCATGCACCCATCATGGACTCTGTGCATGCACTTGACTTCATTTAACTCTTCCGTACCTGTGTTCAGGCTGGGGACCCCTGAAGCATGAATCTGCTCCAGTTACTATGGGAAATGGACTGCTCACAGAGAGAGTGTCGACAACAACTCCCTCCTGCAAGAGGCTGTTCTACCCGCCACGGGCTCATGCTTTACAACAGGCTGCTTGATAAAAAGACACAAATCCATCTAGTTCAACCAATAAAAGGGGAAAAAAATTATACAATCCCATATACACAATCCTATACCCACAGTTGATCCAGAGGAAGGCAAAACCCCAGCAAAGCATGATCCAATTTGCTCCTGCAGGGGAAAAAAATTCCTTCCTGATCCCCCAAGAGGCAATCAGATATTCCCTGGATCAACTTTATCTATAAATGTTAGGATTCTGTTATATTATGTGCATTTAGGAAAGAATCCAGGCCTTTTTTAAAGCAACCTACTGAGCCAGCTCTTGAGGGAGACTATTCCACATTTTCACAGCTCTTACTGTGAAGAAACCTTTCCGTATTTGGAGATTAAATCTCTTTTCCTCCAGACGTAAAGAGTACCCTCTTGTCCTCTGTGATGACTTTAAAGTGAATAACTGAACACCAAGTTCACTATATGGACCACTTATGTATTTATACATGTTGATTATATCAGATTGACAATCTGATATTCTCAAGAGAGAATACATTCAGTTCAGCTAATCTTTCCTCTAACTGAGCTCCTTCATGCATCTTATCAGTTTTTCTGCACTTTCTGCAGTTCCCAGATATCCATTTTATGAATACATTTCTAATCCTAGCTCAGGCTATGTGCTGCCCCGGCATACCTGAGATCCATTACTGGCATGTTCCAGTGCTGGAGTCTTTGGGGTCGAACCCTAGGTCCCAGTGACCGCCTACATTACGGCAGTAGCAGTAGCAGCAGCAGACAACATTCTTTCACTCTTCTTAAGTGCGGCTCTCCGACTCTCTCCCCTCCAGGCTCTCTGCTCCGGACCACTGTCCCTTTCTTATAACACAGGATCAGTGGGTCGGACCCAAAGAAGACCCGCCAAAAACCAAAGCACAAGGAAAGACATTAAAACTTACCATAATGTCCTGAGCAGCATCTAACTGGCTTAATTTCAACCTGCTTACAAGCAGACAGCTCCTGGGACGTTTAGTGGGACCTTACTGTGGACTGTTTTACTTGTGAGAGTGCTAGAAGGGAATAAAGGTTGCTATATGGACTGCTGCTGTGGGGTCCCAGATATACTGGCTATTCCCTGCTACCTCCAGAAAGCTGCTATTGAAAGACTAGAGCGAAGTTTGTTCTCCTGTCTTTGTTACTGATTGTTTTGGAGTATCCTATGACCCTAAATCCTGTTAAAGTTCTTCAGCAATAAATATTAAAAAGACATCCCATGGACCAATTGTCTCCTAACAGTGGGTCGAATGTAGCCCTTTCCTTGCCTTTATCCGGCCCTTGGGGCACTATTACTCTTGTTGACACCAAGAAGGGGGTACCATTCCTTCCACTGACACCAACTGTGGGAAACCATTCCTCTCACTGACACCAACAATGGGGCATTTTTCCTTCCATTGATGATCTAGTGATGATGGGACACTATTCCTTCCACTGACACCAGCAATAGGGTATAATTCCTCCTAGTGATATAAACAATTAGGCACTATTACTCACACCATTGATGGGGCACTATTGCTCCTACTGACTACAGGCACTAAGCAATTTTTTTACTCCCACTGATGCTGAGGCATTTTCAGCTTTCACTGGCCACTGTTGCCCCCCTAATGTCTGAAAGACAGTGAACCAGATCTTTGTTTAGAAAGTTTGGAGATCCTTGCCCTACATTGAGCCAGAATTGTCGGTGTTTGTGGGACTTAGCTTGTATGACTAGCAGCCTCTGTACTACATTGGGAGACCTGAGTATATTCTCAGCGGTGTCTTTGGGGGTAAGCATTACAAACATACTATTTAGCCTATAAACGGCTCAGAGGTGCATAATCGATGAACAAAATCTGCTGCAATCTGTGCTTGGAGACCACCTCACCTCTTTATTCCTCATTGGGTTTCACCATTTTGGCTCTTTTATATAATAGAAAGAAGGTGAAGCTTGGCGGTCATTTACAGCTCGCACATCACACACTTTTGCACAGGTGAGTCATATATCATTGCATATGTCACCTGCCAGAGAGCATATGGTTAGAGATGGCAATGTGTACTTAATTGTTGACTATGTGTCAATGTAGGCAATCATTAACTGTTTTGTTTATTCTACTTAGGCTGTATATTCTGGGAAAAGAAGAAGTTGGTTTTATATAGCTGATGTTAAAGCCCAACTCTGGGCTTCAAAACCTACCCCTGGGGGTTGTAAAACAAAAAACAGGTTTCCAGGCAATACTCACTTTCAATGCAAAGCTTTCTCCTACTTAATTTTTGCCCAGTGTCATTCAACCCAGAAGACTTTGCCCTGTGACTGCAGTGTGAATGGGTCTGCCACCCCTAAAAGGGATCACCAAGGCACATATTGATGCAGACATAGGATCGCCCAGCAGAAGACCAAAAAAGGAAAAGGACCCAGTACATCATGTGACCATCCTGAAGACTTCTGAAAAAAGTATGTATAAAACAAAAATAAGCAACACATACTGCCAGGGATGTTCTGGAGGTGAAAGGGGGTAGATAAGGGTAATTTGGCTTTAAAAATGAAAGTAGCACTAGATTCACATGTCTAAATGATGGAAAGGCGTGTGCTTAAAAAAAATTAAAAAAAACATTTGGAGAATTTTTTTTTTTTTTACTCACCTCTAAATGCCTGTTGCTAGGGGGTCCCTCGTAGTCTCCTCCTTCGGCGCCTGGGCTCCTGACATCACTTCCCTCAGCGCAGGAAAGGAGATTGCCTCTCCCCCCTCCCTCTTGTCAATCATCTGGGACACGTGACCGGTCCCAGATGATTGCGCAGCCAGTGACGGCGTGCGCATGCCCAGTGGGTGCCCAGCTGTGAAGCCACAGTCGGGCGCCCACAGTTAAAATGCCAGCGCCACTGAGCGGAGGGGGGGACGAGCAGGGCTTCGATCCCTTGCATCGCAGGACCCTGGGACAGGTAAGTGTCCGATTATTAAAAGTCAGCAACTGCAGTATTTGTAACTGCTGACTTTTAATTTTTTTTTTTTTTTTTAAGTGGGAACCCCGCTTTAAAGTGGAGTAGACTCCCATGCATAATTTGTATCTATAGGTAAACCTATAATAAGGCTTACCTATAGGTACTGTAAATATCTCCTAAATGTGCACCATTTATGAGATATTTACTGTTCTGTATTTACTGTTTACTGCATTTGCTTTGAAGGTACGGCCACCCAAGCCGTTCCTTCAGAGTCCTGTGCCGTAAACCGCGGCTCCTGCGCGCATGTGCAGGAGTGACGTTATCACGGCTCTGGTCAGTCACACCGCCGGAGTTCGCGAACCCAAAAGTAAGACCAGGTGAAGAAGGAAGCCCTGTCAGGGGTGACAGCTCATCACTGCAAGGTTTCGTTCTAAGGTAAGTTTCACATTATGTGCTAGTATGCGACGCATACTAGCACATTATAGCTTTACCTTGAAGGTTCCAAAAAAACCACAGCGGTTTACAACTGCTTTAGAGCTGTGTGGCAGTCAGGTGCTAGTGATCTCTTATATGGAGATCCTAACCATCCGGTAAGGAGCTTAAGCACCAGTGGGACATCCCAAAGTGGACACGTGTGCAGTGTATTTTGGGCCCATCACATCAAAGACAGTGTTTTATTTTTTTGTTTTTTCAAGAATCTTTCACATAGTTAAATTGGGATTTGCACTAATAATTGTTTAGCATTAACTTTATTATACATATTTCCTTTGCATTTGTTTTTGGATTTGTAACACTATTTGTAACACTATATTCACTATCAAATTGAATTGGTTATGTATTTTAGTTTAATGTGCCTATGATCCTATATTTTATGATTAATGTGCTGCTTTTCCATTTGTTGATACAGTGAGCACATGAATTCTTTTTTTTTTTTTTTTTTTAAATCAGATTTTTTTTATTGAAAATAACCTCATTTAACACAAAAAGGCAGAAGGTTACATTCCAGCATACAAATCAAATCCAATTCCATATTATGTGAGGACATTTAACATCATAGTTACATGACTTAACAGTCAACCATATTCCTTATAAGGTAAACAATCATCACAATCGGAAATTTAGTTATACTAGTGTGATACATTTATCATGTCTGTGACTTCTAGAGCTCGTTACTTGTCCTGCATATCCTCTATAGGTCATTTTTCATATACTTTTTTGTTTTGTTTCCCCTTCCTTCTCCCCTTTTTCCCTACTTCCTGACCCGACGGGGTCAACAAACGGCATAGGGCATCAACTTCCCCTAACCGGTGGGGAGTGGTGTACGGTGTTTTTCCCCCAATGTTAACCATTAAACTAAGCAAACTATTTACAAATCGACCTCTGCAGTACCCAGCCATAGCATTACGCTTGTTCAATTAAAGTTATTACATGAACGGGGCAATGTTTTCCACCTCCAGACCCAGCTCTAGCGGATTCCACTCTCTGATAAGTTCTAAGATGGCGCACCTGCTGTAGTGGTTCTTCCGCCTAGGATTCTATTGTGAACCAATCCCAATGGAGCCAATCCAGGTGTGTCCAACCAGGGGTCCCATATGTTCTCAAATTTGTTCGGCAACCTCGATGTTTATATGTGAGTTGTTCTCTAACAAGAGAGTCATTCACAGCTGCAGTCCACTCTGCCAGCGTAAGAGTCATCGTAGATAACCATTTCCTGGCAATAAGTTTCCTAGCTAGAAATAGTGTCCTTAAAATGGCAATGTACGTGTGGGGAGTGTATTGTTCCTCATCCAACCATCCCAGTAAACATAATTTAGGGTCATTTGTAAGTTTGATGTTCCATATAATGTTAATAGTGTCTATCACTGCAGCCCAATACCTCTGTAGTTTCGGGCATTTCCAAAGCATGTGAATGAGTGTACCATTGTCAGTAAGGCAGCGAGGACAGAACGGATCATCTCTCCTGTTCCATTTATGTAGTTTTTCGGGTGTACGATATGTACGATGGATAATAAATAATTGGGTGAGTTTTTGAGAGGAGCATAGGGACACTTTAAGCACATTCTCAAGTATAGTGTTCCATTCCTCATCTGAAATTTTCCCCTATATCTTCCTCCCAGCCAGTTCTACAACCCAAAGTCATTTCCTTAGATACATGACTAATAAGTGAGCTATATATGGAGGAGATTTGTCCCTTCCAGGATGATGACATAATGAGTTATGTGAGCACCACGGGTCTAATCAGCTCCCAGTTGGATATTGTGGCTTGTGCCGCTATGGCGTGCCTAAGCTGTAGATACTGATAGAATGAGCTATTAGGCAAATTAAATTCTGAGCGTATTGATTGGAAGTCCCGGAGAACTCCCCCACAGTATAATTGTGGAATGTAGTTTACTCCGTTCCTTGACCAATTAGAGAAATTCTCCAGTTTGTTCAGTTCTGAATAATTACGGTTATTCCATATTCGTGACCAATTCATATAACCTGTGTATTGCAGGTGCTGTTTGGTTTTGTTCCAAATTTTGTCTATAAGTGTTAATGTGGGGAACTGTATCAAAGCTCCCAGTTCACCTGCCTCTATGCACTCCACAAGGCCATCACAAGACAACTGTGTGCTCACAATGTTCCGAATAGGATCAGAGGACTCATCGTGAAGCCATCCCGTTAAGTGTTGCAGCTGAGCCGCTATAAAATAGTAAAATGGGTTTGGGACCGCTAAACCACCCGAGTCCTTCATCTCCTGTAGGGTTTCCAATTTAATTCTTGGAACCTGTCCCCTCCATATCAGTGCTCGGTATAGGGTATTACACCTTCTAAACACATGGATAGGGATCCAAATGGGAGCATTGTGTAGTGCATACAGTAGTTGTGGGTTCCAGATCATCTTTATCAAGTTGCACCTGCCAACAACTGAAAGAGTCCAACTGGATAGTTTTTCTTGAAATGTTTTAAAAAGTGGGTCTATGTTTAGTTTTATATATAGGTCTAAGTTAGGATGTATTACTATGCCTAAATATTTGAATTTATCCACTACTTTAATTTGTTCAGCTATTTGAGGTAGGGACCCCACCAGTGGATCAAGGGGTAGTATTGTTGATTTATCCCAGTTTATTTTAAATCCGGAAACATTTCCGAACGTTTGAATCAGTTCCATGAGTTTGACCAGAGAGGTGGACGTGTTACCTAGGAATAGTAGTGCATCATCAGCATAAAGTGCTAGTTTATCTTCCATATCCCCCCGCCTGAATACAACTATTTCTGGATTCCCCCGTATGGCAGCTGCCAGTGGTTCAATAGCTAGGGCGAAGAGTAAGGGCGATAGAGGGCAGCCCTGTCGGGTTCCCCTGTGTAAATCAAATGAGGATGATAGTGTGTTGTTAATTCTGATTCAGGCTTTTGGTGCCTTGTACAATAGTTTAATCCAGGAAATGATATGGTTTCCCAGATCAAACTGCTCTAGTACTTTCCATAGATATTCCCACTCGACGCTATTGAACGCCTTAGCAGCATCTAACGATAGGATAGCTCTTTGTCCCTGATTATCCGTGGGAATTTGCATATTACGATAGAGACGATGCAAATTGGTTGCCGTGGACCTGTTTGGTATAAAGCCGGCTTGATCCGGGTGTACCAGTTTAGACACCACCTTTGAAAGCCTAATGGCAATAATTTTCGTGAGGAGTTTAAAATCTGTATTCAGAAGTGAGATGGGTCTGTATAATTCTAGTTGATCAGGATCTTTCCCCGGTTTTAAAATTACTACCACCACAGCTTCATACATAGATTTCGGCAAGGAATCTGATTTAAATGCCTCTGTGTGTGGAGTAACTCTGGTAAAAGTATTCCTCCAAACTTTTTATATAATTCGATTGGTATACCGTCGCTGCCCGGGGCTTTTGAATTGGGGAACGTGGCTAATGCAAGTTGTAGTTCCTCTAGGGTGAGCGGTGCATTTAAGAGTTTTTTATCTATACTCTGAAGTTTGGGTAGTGTAATGGAGTCCAGGAATTGTGTCAGCTCCTCCTCAGGGTAAGAAACTTTAGAGGAGTATAAATCCTGATAAAAGGAGCAAAACTCCTGCAAAATAGAAGGTGTGTCAGTTACTGTTAGTGTCGATTTTGCTGTTATGCTATGTATTATTTGAGGGGGGGTTTGTGCTCTAGCTACCATGGCCAACATGTGACCAGTTTTCTCACCTTCCTCAAAATATGTTTGGGATGTGAAAAATCTTTTATTATTAGCTTGTTTTAGGTGTACGGTATAATTTCTGTGCATCTATCCATTGCCGTTCATGTTCAGAAATGGGATCCCTCAGATATACTTCCTCTGCCTTGTCTACCCTCCCAGCAACGTCATTAGCCCATTGTTTGCTCCTGGTTTTGATGGTATTAATTTCTTTGACACACATCCCTCTAATAAACGCTTTTAGGGCGTCCCATACCACCCCAGGTGCAGCTGAAAGGTTATTATCTTCAAAAAAATATTTAATGCTCATTTGCATATTCTCATTGTTTGTAAACAATTGAAGCCAAAATGGGTTCAATTTCCAATGTACAGGCATACTAGTTTTTTGCAGGTTTAGACTAAGCTGCACCGGAGAGTGGTCAGACAACCCTCTAGCCAAATATATCACCTTCGGATCGTAACGATAAGTTAGATCATTTCCAAATGCAAAGTCTATTCTAGACAGCGTCGAGCGTGTCAGCGAATGACAGGAGAACTGGGCCTGGAGAGGAAACATACGCCTCCAGAAATCTGTCAATCAGAGCTCCCCTGTAAATTTAGCCAATGGAGTAATCATTCTAGGACCCTGAGGACCGTATTTTCTATGGATATCCAGAGACATATCCATTGCACTATTAAAATCCCCTAGGACATATACCGGAAGCTGGGGGTATTTAGACAAAAATCTGGCTAGACATTGCTATACTGTTAGTGGAAAAGGCGGAGGGACATATACATTGGCAAGAATACAAGCTTGAGATTCCCATACACCCATCAGAAAGGTAAATCTGCCTTCAGAGTCTATTTCTTCATCTCGCTTAGTAAATGCTGTGGCCCTGGAAAACAGGATACTCACTCCCCTGGAGTATCTAGTATGGACAGAATGGAATTGTACTGGGAACTTAGACATACGTAATAAATGGATAGTGTCTCTAGTAAGGTGTGATTCCTGTAAAAATATAATAGTGGGATCCTGTTGAGATAGGTAGGTAAATGCAGTTCTCTTTGTAGGATCATGTAAACCTCTAATGTTCCAAGAAAGAATTGTCTCTCTCTTCTTACTCATTGTGACTTTGGGGGTACAATAATGGATGGTCACTCCTCCGGGTGTTCAATCCCCAAAGAGTGCACGACCCAGGCCGCGACCAGAGGCTACCTGAGCAAGTGCGTGGTAGGAGGTATTGTCCACCTATGTGCATAAATATTCAATTTCTTGATACAACAAAATATAGCAGAATTAAATAGCATGGGCACCTGCAGAAGTGTGGCCTGTTTAACCCGGGCTGAAAAACAGTAGAATCAAAACAAGGAAGGATAAAATAAAGAAAAAACATGCTGCCTACAACCAACATAGGTATGGTAATCCTAAACGTAGGCAGTTTTGAAAGGGAACTTTGGTAATTGCCCCACAGGGCTACACGGGGGGGGGGGGATAATAAAGAGGGCTAGGGCCCTGTGACTTTTAAACAAGGCACAAGCAATACAAGCAATATCGGTGTAAAGTGAGGGTTAACAACTGAAGTCAATTGCGCCTCCTCTTGAGCTCCTATATTTTCAAATTTGAGATTTGAGCAAAGGATTGAAGATATGTACTTTAAGTGGTATTGTTAGGCAGGTGAATGACCTCGAGCTTCTCCCCGTAAGCGTCTTTCATGGCGATCCAGCCAGCTAACGGCCATATTTGGGCTGTCAAAGAAATGGACTGCTCCATCTGTCACCACACGTAGTTTGGCAGGATATAACATGGAGTATATCAATGGAATCGCCCGCATTCTTTTTTTCACTTCTGTGAATTTCGCTCTCTGTTTTTGAACAGCTGCTGAAAAGTCCGGATAAATGGAAATCTTAGATCCCTGTATTTCTATATTTGCCTTTTGTCTGGCTAGACGGAGTATAATGTCTCTGTCCTTATAATGTAGAAGTTTCAGCAAAAAAGGTCTGTCGTGGCCCCCTGGTGGCGGTGGTCTGGATGGCACCCTGTGAGCCCTTTCCACTGAGAAAAATGGAGTTAGATTATTCTTTCCAAAAGTGTCAGCCAGCCATGCTTCCAAAAACTCAGCAGGGTGCTTCCCCTCTGACTTTTCAGGCATACCAACTATACGGATGTTTGACCTTCGAAGCCTATTTTCTATGTCCTCCACTCTATCTGTTGTTTCATCAGTTTTAGTTGAGGTATTGCGCAGGTCATGAGTAAGGGGGGGTAATTCATCCTCAATGGAACTCACTTTTCCCTCCAAGGCAGTGGTTCTCTCCCTAAGTTTCTGCATATCCTGCCTAATGTGCAGCAGACCCTCTTTCATGCTTTTAATGTCTGCTGACAGTTCAGTAATAGAAGAGCCATATGAATGTACTGCTGTGAGGATATCTTGTAACGAGGGCTCAGTGCATTCATTGTCAGAAGGCTTAGTTATGTCAGGAGTGGTGATAGGGGAGGATGGTGTACTCACTGCGTTCCCCTGGGTCAGCGGCGCCATTTTCTCAGGCACATGTTGTTTTGCTTGGGAAGATTTCTCAGGGGTGCTGTTCCTAGCTGAGTTTACAGCGCTGGGCAATTGGATATGCTGGCTGGTTCTGGCGCTGGTGTCATGGGCATATTGTCCCAGTTTAGCTGCTGCAGCGGCATAGGACCCCTTCCCTGCACGTTGCTGGAGCGGAGGTCCGCCATGTTGGGCCGCTCTGCCGGCAGGATCGCCCTCCGGTTTCATTTTGGACATTCCTGTGTTCCTCTTATGGCGACCGGGTGCCTTAGCAGGGGTGGCTCCACACCGGGAGCGAAGTATCTGGTCTATTGCGGCGGTGTTTGAGGCTCTTAACAGGATTCTCTGTGTCAGGATGCAGGAGCTGATGTGAGGCACGTCTGCCTACATGAACGTCCAAGCCACACCCCCGAATTCTTTTTTTTTTTAATTACCTTTTATTGCTGTCTGGCTCTCTGTACACGATTGAAAGATTTTGAGGACTAGATGTTTTTAAAAGGGGCTGCAGGTAAAATTGGCTGAAAGAACTCTTTAGGAAAGAATTTAATGCATATGGCCTATACCATGAAATATGAGGATACAAGAAGATAATGTAGCGCAAAGCTCCTGACTGGTCCTGCTGTTTTACCCAGGTTCTGATCCCAGAATGGTGCAAATGCCCAGGGTATTCTCAGCCAGGTGCAATGTTCCACTCAGTCCTTCAGACAGTGATCAGGCAGATAGTGTCTTTTTGTGGTTTCAGCTGACATTGCACCATAAGCCTAATGAAAAGATCCTCTTTGTTGTCTGGTTGTTCCTGTGGCTTGGGGGTGATCCTTTAGCTCCTTGGTGAGCCAGAATCATTCAGGACTGCTTGCAGCTTCTCAAAGCCTTGCAAGGTTTAACAACACTTCCAGACTGGGTCACTCTCCAACAGGCAAAGGACCCTGTTACCCTTTGCTCGGCTACCCCTCTCCAGGGCTTTTTTCAGTGGGAACACAGTTCCGGCACCTTCATCACTGAATGTATATGCCAAGGGTGCTGGGGGCTCTATTAATGTTGGCTGCTGGGGACTCTATTGTCGCTAGGGGGATATATTGCTGCTGGTGGGGGAATGTTTTGTTTCTGGGGGGTGGATTGTTGAGGAGAGATCTACTGTTGAGGGAGGGGTCTATTGTTGGTGGCTGCCGGAGAGACTATTGTTGCTGGATACTGGGAGATCTATTGTTGCTGGGGTGGATCTGTTGTGGGGGATCTATTGTCACTGGGGAGATATATTGTTGCTGTGAAGGATCTATTGTTGCTGGCTGCAGGGGACCTATTTTACAGCTTCTGAGTAGCAAATTCAATGCAAACTACTGTGCACAAAAAAGTTATACTTTTCTGTATTCTCTAGGTAAAGGGTGGAACCAAAGGTTGGTGCTTGGAGGTGGGTAGGCGGCGGAGACAAGCGGTGACTCGGAAAAAGGGAAATACCTGCACCTATTCCCTGAGAAAAAAAAGCCCTGCTCCACTTAGTTCCCCAATAGTCACTCTCCCAACCAGGGATTGGCTGAGGATGTATGCAGGGTCAGCCCAGACTCTACCCTCTACACCCACTATGTTCCAGTGCTTTCTGGAAAGACAGACAAGCCTGCAGCTGCAGAGCCCAGAACAAACAAACATAATCAATAAGCTCCACTAGCTACGGCAGAGCCCAAAAATTACTAACTTTACCTACGAAAAACCTGTACAAGCACCTAACTATGAAGGTGCTACAGTCATGTTTATAAAGTCTCAGCTACAGGGGATATGTCAAAATTACTGGAATTCTTTTGATGAATGATGTGATAGAAAAATCAAATATAGCATATAGGAGAGCAAAATGTATTAGTGGAACTTTGGTACATAGTTGATTTACAGATTGTGAAAAAAGACCAGAAGGTAGGAGAGAAATTGTACAATGTGGTTGATGTGACTATGGTAGCTTCATTATTGAAGGTGATACTTGAAATGATCTACAGGAAGGCTTCTTAGATGCCATAGGTTTTTAGTCGCACCCAGGGAGTCTTATACATTTTGAGATGTACTTGGGGAGCCTTCTATGTGGAGAAGACTATTAGAGCACTGAAAAACAGCTATATGATCATATATGTGATATATAAAAGTATACCTCAAGGTCCCCCATAGCAAGGTATTTTATTTTTGGACATGATAGTGGATCTGATTATTTAAAGTTCTGGATTATAGAGGAAGTTGAACCAAATCCTCGGGGATTATGACAAACAAGTATTGCAAAGAGAAAGCAGGTGTGGATTTGGGAACTGGAAGCAACATACCAACTTGGTCTAAATTATAGTCTTAGCTTTAGTTCATTTTTGTAAATTGTCATTATATAAGAGCTCTGTCCTCCAAAAAGGTCATATCTCCCACAGACACTCATCTTGTGCTGTGATATATATATATATATATATATATACACATACATATATATATATATATATATATATATATATATATATATATATATATATATATATATATGGGGTTAGAGTAAAGAAGTGAGTATATTTTCTAACAATTATAGATTTTTGTTTTTGAATCTCACACCCCCTGGCGACTCTTACTTAAATGAAAACATCTAAATATTCATTAAGATCTAGATGATTTGTTGATGTCCATCCAAACACACATAAATCAGTATAATTTGGTATGATAAATATTTACCTAATATTATACATGCATTACTGTTTGATATGAATGTGGATATGTTATAAGGATGTAGAGGGTGGTAGATTTCATTATATTTATTGTTTATGTGTTTATAATTTTATACTGAGAATCTTAGGCCCTGTTGTTGTCCCCCCCCCCCCCCCCCATGGCCATAGTAACTCTGTCAAAGGCAGCAAACAATGCTGTGGAAGTGGCTATGGGATGAGACATATGGCGATATATGGTGTGTTGAAGGTGTGTGCGTGAGAGGTGGCAATGACACCACCTTGGGGTCAAAACCCCACACTGTTAGTCACCTCTGACGCAGCTGTGTGGGACCAGTGAAACCGGTCAGGTGCTGCTTAGTAGGTCCGTTTGTGTCCTTGGTCTGTGAATGTAATGTAACTACCATCTATCCATGTGTTTGGCATCTTTGGCTAAGGGGAACCCTAGTAAGCACTGTGAGCATATAGAACTAACTTTTCCAAACAGTTTTTGTATTTGTTTGAAGAGTAATGCCTCGTACACACGGTCGGATTTTCCGACGGAAAATGTGTGATAGGACCTTGTTGTCGGAAATTTCGACCGTGTAGGCTCCATCACACATTTTCCATCGGATTTTCCGACACACAAAGTTTGAGAGCAGGATATAAAATTTTCCGACAACAAAATCCGTTGTCGGAAATTCCGATCGTGTGTACACAAATCCGACGCACAAAGTGCCACGCATGCTCAGAATAAATAAAGAGATGGAAGCTATTGGCTACTGCCCCGTTTATAGTCCCAATGTACGTGTTTTACGTCACCACGTTCAGAACGATCGGATTTTCCGACAACTTTGTGTGACCGTGTGTATGCAAGACAAGTTTGAGCCAACATCCGTCTGAAGAAATCCTAGGATTTTGTTGTCGGAATGTCCGAACAAAGTCCGACTGTGTGTACGGGGCATAATTGTAGTTCTAGCACCTAGGGAGCCCATGCAGTGCAGCAGTGTGATGAAATTATTACTGACCTTTGACAGGCTTCTAATGAGAACATTGTTCACACAGATACCTGTTGCACCTGAGACTTTGGAACAGTTGTATTGATCTAGGATAAGCTATATCTTGCTGGCTCTACACATTGGAAGTTCATTTAGAAATTCAAACAAGAAATTCCATCTCATTTGACAGCTGTCATTGAGGTTATACAGGAAAAAGACAAACAAGGATTGGCGCAAGGTGTAGGTAATAAGTGTGAGCTTTGAGTGCTCAATGAGGGAAATGGCAGTCCATATAAAGTTCCTACAAAAGTCTGTTGGAATGTAGGATGCTTACTGTACTGGCAGCTCAGTGTTAGAGCAAGAAGCAACTCCGGAAGACAAGCAGGGGAGAAAACACAAGCGCCTTCTAAGTGCAGCATGAAGGGAATTTAATGTAGATAAAAACAAGTGTAACTCACAAGGGTAAAAATTAAACAGGCATGTAGCATTCTTGCTATGGTCCTCAGTGTCACAGTCCTGGAGGTGCCAGTTGGATGTATCGGCTGTCTCCATGCGATCGGGGAGCATTGGTGGACTCCGCTGCTTCCTGGGTCCATGGAACGCACTGTTGGGCCTCCAGGAGGTGATGTGTGGCTAATGGTGATGCTTTTGCCTGAAGAAGGAGCGCATGCTCCGCAAACACGTCGCCCATGCGTCAGCCCATGGATAGTAGGGTACTTTGACGCAGTAGTGGGCTTAAGCACCATATGGCCATATGGTGTGACCAAATCCCCATATTTTTGCTTATTTGCTGAATATGTTCAGGTGTTTTAAATAGCCTTGAAGGATTTAAAATGTAATTTTTGTATGTGTGCACTGTAATCTTTTGTTATGTTTGTATGTACGTGCGTATATGTGCATGTCTCCCCTGTGCTCCACTGAATGCAAATCGCACTGCATTACATTCTTTCCTGCCCATGCTGACAACTGGGATCTGGAAGTGATGTCATACACACCGCTTCTGGGCCAGGAACAAGATGGGGAGGAGAGTGGACATGTGTCCATTCTCCTCCCTCCCCTCTACCCTGCGGCACTGACTATGCCAGTCCCGGGCCCACAGATGGACAAGCGGAGCCTGGGATAAAAAGAAGAGGCACGTGCGGGGGGCACTTTACACAATGCAGCGCAAGGCATGTGGACCATCACCAGTAGGACACATGCCCAAGGCAGAATCACAGCCTGTCCGTCACCTGGCCACCATATGCATGTAAAGCCTGGTGCACACTGTCAAAAAAACTAACAGCTCAGATCCGAGCCACTGTACTAACAATCCAATGTTAGTACAGTGATCTCCCCGCTGAGCTATTGTGTTATGACACTCCGGCTAGTTGATTGGGAGTCGGTTGGCTGCTGGTATTCCAGCATGCTTGTCCGACATATGCCAGCTGAACGGCCAGCTTCAGTCGGATAGGCTGCCATACACAGGGGCCAAACGTCGGCCAATTTTTATTGACCCAGCCGATGTCGCCCGACATTCGGCCCGTGTGTGCTAGGATTTATGGTGTGATGGGCAGCAGCTCAATAGGGAAGGACAGTGGAGCAAGGTAGGGGCGATAGGAGATCCAGTTTAAGGACTTTAAGGACCCTTTCACAGGGGAACCTCCGCTAAACGGAATCTGTTTGCTTAGCGGGGATCTCTTCACTCCTCGCTGAGCAAGCGGATGACAGGTCCATGTCCGCTCCACTATGCAGAGCGGACACGGACACAGTCCCGCTCTCCTCTATGGGGCAATCGGATGGAGATGGACCGCCTGCCCTTTTTCATCCAATGTCATCTGATCCGATCCGCCGGATGGATGGAAAAAAGGACCACCATCTGTCTGTTTTTGGCAGGATCGGATTGGATGGCAACGGGTGTCAGCAGACGTGTTCACTGACATCCAATCGCTTCATAGAAGAGAGTGGCGGGTCCAATCAGGTCCACCTAAAAAAAGACAGGCGGACCTGATCAGACAACCCGTGTGAAAGGGGCCTTCGGCTGTGTGTCTGTGGCAGGGAGAGAGTGCAAAACTGAAGAGAATGGGGGGGGAATGGGGGCACATAGGGACAAGACACCTGCCGCAGTCTAGCCCAGACGCCAAGCCTCTAATTCTAAGCGCCAATACGACCTGGCGCCTGGAGTTTGTCATGCCCTGGAAAAACCTCATACTTTTATAGAAAAACTCAAGTACATTAAAAACAGGTGGTGTCTGTGTACAACTCAAAATGTAAGGACAGGATGACCAACCTCTTACCCACAATGGAAGCCAAGAAAGCACCATGGAGGAGGAAGGTCCCTGATAAAGGACAAGGGACACACATTGAGGCCCTGAAAAGTCCCTTGCTACAATTTGTCTCCTTTGGTCATTTGGTGTGGGATGTTGGCATAAGATGACACAGAACCAGTGTCCCAATATTTTTCCAGTGGTAATAACCCTCCCTTACTATAGCCAAAATGAAAACAACAAGTTTTGCCTTTAGGTCTGCTTTAAATACAAACCTTCTGTCAGATAAAACAGCTCCTATATGTGTTTTTATTCTGGGTATTTTAACTATTTGCTCAGAGTTGAGCTAAATTATTAATTCCTAAGTATACAGCCCAACCCTAATATAATACAAGGCTGATAAAACCTACAATGCAAATGTAATATGCAAATCATGCCTTTATCTAGGAAGTCTGTTCTTCCTTCTCCTATCTACTTTCCATACTTAACTACTGAACAGTGGAGTCATGAATCACACTAAAGCCTAATACACACCGGCCAAATGTCAGACGGCTCAATAGAAACCGGTCAACATTCCGCCCGTGTGTACTGCCACTGGTTCGGCTTCTGTCGAAGGGGCATGACCGAAAAAGGTCTGCCGATCGGCTTCTGATCAGCGCTCTCAGCCAATGTTCTGGTGGGGGCCGTCTCCATGTCAGAACACAATAAAACAGCAGGGGAGATAGCTGTACTAACATCACATAATTAGTACAGCCCTGCTGGGTTGAACGAAAAAAAACCTAGTAGTGTGAACTGGGCTTTAGGCCTTGTTCACATGGGTAACTGGTAAAAACTGGTGGTTCAGTCATAGTTTTACTGCCTCCCGTCCATCTACCTAAAAGAAAACACGTAGCTGCTCAGACTTACATATGCCACGATCACAGCAAAAATGATACCCCTTGTCATGTGCTGACATCAAATGCAACCATTCAAATTAACCAAATGTAGTCTGGTTGTAGCACAGTGGTGTGGGCTTTTTAGGGTACAAACAGGCTACATATCGCCTCCCAGCCACCTGTCAACCATCCTCTGAAAAGCTATCCACCGTGGATTGCTTTTTCAGCAGAGGTGTCCATACGGGGTGCTGCCCCCCTAATCCATGCACCAGGCCCCTAATCTACATGCAGGGCACTGGACGCATGGATTCCAATGTTTTTTTTTCTAGAAGCACATGATTAGAGCCTGAGGCTCTAATTGACTTCAAAAAAGGTTGGGCTCGAAGCGCAGTGCACTGCCCCCAGAGCCCGCCCAGTTGTGTGACAATAGCAAATTAATATTCGCTATTGTCTTTCTGATTCTCCTCCCGGCCAATCAGGAAGCAGGTCCTGAGACCCATCACCCAATTGGTCGAGAGGAGAATGATCCCATTGGCCACCTAGGTGGAGGAGACGCACAGTGGAAGCCGCCGTGATGTTGAGGAGGAGGAGACGCAGGGGAACCCTCCTCCTCGAGGAAGCACTGCCCGTGAACTAGATGGGGTAAGTGCGGTACTGGTGACCGTTCGACCTCCGAGCACCGTCCCTTGGTTCCAACCCCTACCCACCTCCCAATACCGCCCCCATTTAGAGAATACAGAACGAGCAACATAATTTGTGTAATTTGTATGGAATTTGTCAATGATAACAAGAAAAGCAGTAAAGTAGATCCCCTGCAGCAAGCAACAAAAGACCCCTCCCCAGCAACAATGGACCGCTAACAATAGACCCCCCCCCCCCGACAGCAACAATAGATCCCACCAGCAACAACAGACCTTCCCAGCAAAAAGAGATCCCCCTGCAAAAATAGATCCTCTCCAGTGACAATAGATCCCCCTGCAGCCAGTATCTATAGACCCTGCAGCACACCCCACCACCCCTTGCCATTGCCTACATTCAGTGCTGGAGGTGCCGGAACTGCGTTCCCCCGCATTCCTGCCCTGATGGTGGTTAATACAGCCTTGTAAGTAGGGAAGGGTTTAAACCCCTGCCAGCTGATTTTTCTGCTTTCTATGAATTATTGAGGAATTTCTCATCTCTTGTTCCAGGGGCAACTCTAATAACTTTTCTTCACTTTCTGTTTTTGTGACAATAGTCATCAGGACAAAGTGCTGAATCTCTCCAATAGGGATACAGGCAGTAATAAAAAAAAAAAAAAAATCACAGTCTAACCCTTCCCCACGCCAAAAAAAAAAAATTGTCTAGAGATATTCATTTAACCCCAATCAGCCCTAATTACCTTCTTAACCATACATTATGCAATTTACTTTCCTTCAACCACAGGAAAGAAAATTGCTTGATTCCCCCATCAACAGTCAGTGTTTATGGAGGAATCCCTCCCACTGCGCTTTTGTATTCTGACAGTGGGAAGTTTCCCAGGCATCATAATCGACTTCAGTACTACCAGCCAGCTATGGACAGATCGAAATTCAGCTGCTTCCTGGCGAACTGGCTGAATTCCAATCCACCTATGGCTGGCTTTAGCAATTATTTTGCTGATGATTTTTTTATTATGATTATAACTTTTTTTCATTGTATTCAATTGTTCCTTAAAGGAGAAGTACATCCAATGCTTGTTCGGCTGTACTTCTCCTGTGGATCACAGTTCATTCTGCACTCCTGTAACCCATTTTCAACCCATTTTCAGCAGACAGTGGGCTGAAGCACGCTGTTGGCTGACATCACAGAGCCGGTCCAGGCTCGGGCAAGATCACGACAATGGAGTCAGTATCCGCCCACATGCCTGGACCGCCACCCAGCTCAGCCTCTCAGCAAGCCGCTGAGAGGCTGAGCCGGCCTTTCCCGCCCCCTCCATAGGCCAGCGCTCCAGTGAGCGTGAACGGCATTGCTTCCCAGTTTCTGGCCTAGTCCAAATGGTGTCATATATCCCAGGAGTCCCCATGGGCATTTTTTTTTTTCATCTGGGGGGGGGGGCTCTCTCAGCTAAACACACCCTCCTTCCCGCAAGCCTGAGCTAAGCACAGAGGGATTCTGGGAAGTAAATACTTCATGAATCATCTGCTTTAACGCAGAATAACAGCAGCTAGAATTGCTAGGGGGGTGTTTTTTAAAGTGATTTCTTGACAAAATAAAGTATGGAGACATTTGTGAATGGATGAGTTTGCTCTGAATTTTAAAAAATGTATTAAATAGCCTTTTCAGTTTGTGGTGATCAGGTACAGTTAAGTTTCACTTTAATTTTATTTTAGTGTCACGTTTCAAAATAAGCACAAAATTGGAAAAAGATGATTTGTAATAAAATAACCATAATTTTAGTGTCATTATAAAAAGGGACTTAGGATAAAGGTGCAACTTTCATTTACATCAAACATCGTTTTAAAACTAACAAGTGCCCAGCTAGAAACAAATAACTTTTTTATCTCTGTTGCATAGATGGTCTATTGATTGCAAAAAAAAAAAAAAAGTAAGACAATATTGTTAGGAGAAAGCATAAGTTATAGATGTGTTATAAAGTTACAGGTGTGTCTAAAACGTTCGGCGAATGGTCCGATATCTCAACGGAAAAATGAGCCAGGTATGCACGCATACACACGGCTATCCATGGAAACGTTGAGAAGTGCCACCTAGCGTGGAGTAGATGTGACCATCAGGGTAAACCTGCTGTGGGCAGTTGAACGTGGTCAGTGTGAGAAGTTGGGTCACAGTGCAATGGAGCAAAGAGTGAACATTAAGTTCTACTACAAATTGGAGAAAAACGGCGACAGATACGCATGAAATGTTGGTGCAAGTGTATGAGACGAAAGCCGGGAGCAGAAAATGTGTTTACCACTGGTTCAAACGATTTAGCGATGGGAAGGAATCGACTGAGGATGAGCCACGTTCGGGTCGGTTGTCGGCAAGCAGAACCCCAGACATGATCGAGCAAGTGCATTAGGGTGTCCTTTTATGAAACTGAGATCAGCGGCGATCCCGAGTCTCACCGCTAATCTCAGCTCATTACCAGTTTATGAAACTGAGATAATCAGCAGAGAACATGTTCTCCACTGATTATCTCAGCACAGTGAGAATTTGTAACTGACTTCACAGAAACGGCCAGTTTATGAAGGTGCGATCTCTGCACCTCACTGGCGATCTGTGGCAGAATTCTCACTTTCTGATTCACCATTTCAGAAGTGGAGAATCAGAGTGAGAAGCCTGAAACTGGCTGATATTCTGGAGAAAGCTTTTCTTTCTTTCTTTTGACTTCTTTCTTTCACCAAACAGTCAGAGCACACCTTCCCCACCATTACACACCCCAAAACCAGCAGGATAGGAATTTATAGTGTATATATATATATATATACACATATATATATATATATATATATATATATATATATATATATATATATATATACACATATATATATGTATGTATATATATATATATATACATATACACATACATACATACATATATATACACATACATATATATATATATATATATATATATATATATATATATATATACATCTATATACATCTATATATAGATATATATATATCTATATATAGCTATATATATATATATATATATATATATATATATATATATATATATATATATATAGCTATATATATATATTTTTTTAGATGTTCACGTCTCTGGCTGGGTTCACACTTGTGCAATGCATGAACCAGCGTGATTCCTGTGCGGGTTTTCACATCGCACCTACATTGACATCTGCGCACCACTGCGGGTGTCAATGTAAAGTTAATGACACCCCCAGATCATTTCACAGATCACAGTGCGAACTATGTAATGGTGCAGGAATCGGATCGCATGGGTGTTCACACCCATGCGATCCGATTCCAGTGCGGACCAAATAAAGGGTCCTGTACCATTTTGGTGCAAATGCAATATGATTTAGGGCCAGTTCCCACTGCTGCGGTGTCCGAGATCGGATGTGATTCGCACCGCAGTGCAAAATCACATCCGATCTCTGTGCGATACGATTTCAGCCATACAGATAGTATTGCTAAATTTGCATTGCCCTCGGACCATACTCTTACAGGACCCTTTTTTTGGTCCACAGCAGAATCGGATCGCATGGGTGTTCACACCCATGCGATTCGATTACTGTCCGAGTTTGCAGATCGCACTGCGATATGCGAACTGATTTGGGGGTGTTGTTAACTTTTAGGCCCAGTTCACACTTGTGCGATGCCGGACATAGCACAGGCATCGCATGTTATTCGCAGCACACTGCCATTCACATTACATGCGATGTCTGTGCGGTGCGATATCAGCTGTACAGATAGTATGGCTGATATCGCACCGCATTCGGTGCAAACACGCACAGGACCCTTTATTCAGTTCGGACCAGAATCGGATCGCATGTGTGTTCACACATGTGCGATCCGATTCATGTCCGAACTGTCAGTTCGCAGTGCAATATGCAAGCTGATCTGGGGGTGTCGTTAACAATGTATTGACACTCCCCAGCGATTCGCATATGGCAGTGTGAACTGACTTGCGAGTCAGTGCGATGCGGGAACCCGCAGTGGATTCGCAGTGTTCTCGCATCACACCAGTTTATCAATTTTTATGTTTATCTATAATGAAATATATTTTATTTTAATTTATTAATAAATATTTATACTTGTATACTTTATTAAAATTATTTTTTTAATGATTATAAATGTATTTTGCATTTATATGAATGGTGTATAGCTGCATTACATATGTGCATTACATTCATTTACTATACACCATTCACATTTAAATAGGGACATGTATGATCTTTAAATATTGATAAAAACAATGTTTTTTTTATAATTAGGTTAATGTATATTGTGTAGGGGGAATTTATCTTTATTATTTTATTAATATGTTGGGGAATAATGTGTGCTGATTTGTGTTAAACTTTTGTATTTTATGGTTCCTCATACTGTAATCCCGCTATATCACACGAGATTATAGTGAGAGGAGCCATTCTCAGGAGTTCCCGGCGTTTGTAGATCGCTCCTCAACTCAACATGAGAAGCGATCTACACACTTTCATAAACAGGCACTCAGAGGAGAGCGATCTCCTCTGAGAATGCCTGAGAACTGAAAAGCGGTATTTTACCGCACTTTCATAAAAGGACACCCTGGCTCTTTGGCATCAACTCAACTCGCTGTGTTTGGAGGAAGAGGACTGCTGCCTATGACCCCAAGAACACCATCCCCATCGTCAAACATGGAGGTAGAAACATTATGCTTTGGGGGTGTTTTACTGCTAAGGGGACATGACAACTTCACCACATGAAAGGGACGATGGACGGGGCCATGTACTGTCAAATCTTGGGTGAGAACCTCCTTCCCTCAGGCAGGGCATTGAGAATGGGTCGTGGATGGGTCTTCCAGCACGACAATGTCCCAAAACACATGGCCAAAGCAACAAAGCCAGTCTCCAGAACTTAATCCCATAGAAAATATGAAGAGGGAGCTGAAGGTTCAAGTTACCAAACGTCAGCCTCAAAACTTTAATGACTTGGAGAGGATCTGCAGAGGAGTGGGACAAAATCGCTCCTGAGATGTGTGCAAACAAGGTGGCCAACTACAAGAAACGTCTGACCTCTGATTGACAACAAGGGTTTTGCCATCAAGTACTAAGTCATGTATTTCGAAGGGGTCAAATGCTTATTTCACTCATTACAATGCAAATCAATTAATAATTTTTTTGAAATGCGTTTTTCTGGATATTTTTGTTATTCTGTCTCTCACTGTTAAAATAAACCTACCATTAAAATTATAGGCTGATCCTTTCTTTGTCAGTGGGCAAACGTACAAAATCAGCAGGGGACCAAATACTTTTTTCCCCTCACTATATGTATTACTTTAGCTTGAGAAAGTAATTGCCGAATAAATACACATAGTCCCATAGGTGAAATTTATAAAATTTGCACATAGCTCCATAGGTGAAATATCAAAATTGTTCTGGTCCACAGGGGTTATACAGGTGCAAGAGTTGAACTGGTTAGAGTAATTTTGGTTTAGGGAAGACTGAGGAAGGGTAAGAACGTGTGATGTTTTTATTACCATTTGGCTCACCAAAGGTAGCGAAGATTACTTCTCACTTCTATCCCAATGAAAACCAGCGCCAGGTACATGATACAAATAAAAATCTCTTGACAGAGACACAGACATCGATATAACCTATCCATATCCTCTCCACCAACAAAAAAAGTGTTTTTTTTTATTCCCATTAAAGAGCTTACCCATCCATTCTGTCCCAGTGACCACCATCCAGAAGGACAGCAGACATAGATCGCCAAATGTCTCTCATTCTGAACCAAAATCCTCTTTCCCCATCTGACATTCATTTTCTTCTGATGTACAGCGCTCTATTGGGAGAATTATTATTTAACTGTCAAAAGTGTTTTAATGTGTTAAACGTTTCATCTACCCTCTAAATGGTTGCATTTACAATTTTTAGAGCTTAGCCTCTTGGAATACCAGCCAAGACTTGCTCTGTATCTGTTTGAGATTAGGCTTCAAAATCATAACACTGTTCAGAAGTTTCATTCAGAAATACCATGTAAAAAGAATCATCTACAGATCAAACAAAGCCTATTAACCCTTAGTTAATCATAATCGGTCTTAATTAACTCCTTCCTGCCTTTAGCTGTTTTTTTTTTATTTCTATTTTTCAACCACCTAAGTTTTTTGTTCGCTCTCATGAGGTCATAACGCAGTTGCCACCTTTCTTGGATGTCTTTTCTACATTATCCCAAGGGTGTGACTTTGGGCTTTGTAATGGCTGACTTTTTGGCTGAATAAGGACATTCTAGCTGGGATATCTTTCTATCTTTCTAGATCAGGGATCCTCAAACTACGGCCCTCCAGCTGTTGCAGAACTACACATCCCATGAGGCATTGTAAAACTCTGACATTCACAGACATGACTAGGCATGATGGGAATTGTAGTTCCTGAACAACTGGAGGGCCGTAGTTTGAAGACCCCTACTCTAGATAAATAAGAAGTCAATGATGTTGATTTACTAAAGGCAAATATCCTGTGCACTACAAATGCAGTTGTTCCAGAGCTTAGTAAATGAGGTAAAGCTTCCCTTTGCAAAGAATACCCAATCGCATGCAAAGAAATAAAAAAAAAAAAACACAGCATTTTTGCTTGCACGTGATTGGATAATAGAAGTCAACAGAGCTTCCCCTCCTTTACTAAGCTGTAGAGCAACTGCACTTGTAGTGCACAGTATATTCAACCGAAATATGTATTTCAGTGTGCCAGCAACCATACAAAATTGAAATCTGGGTTTGGCCTTTAAAGCTGTTCATTTGTTGACAAGGTTGTTTGCTAGCTGCACAAACTTTGGCAGCTACGGCATTACAGCCTAATCCCTGGCATGCTTGGCAAAGCAGCTGGCACCTGTGGGCTTTATCTACTTGATGCTTACACACACACAGGGACGTTGCTAGGTCTGCAAAAGATCTGGGGTTAGAGCCCATAGCAGCGGTCACCAACCTGGGGGACGGGGGGGCACGCCGGTGGTAAGCAATTTTTCGTGGGCAAAGGAAGGCTGTTGGCGTTTCAATCATCATGGTACCATGGTTGATATGGTGTCAAGGGGATCGAAGCGCATTGTTTCTATTGTTACATTGTAATATATAATGAAGTGGTTCAACTCACCATAATGCAGAATCAATGGGAGCCCTGGGCGTGTCACTTGCCACGTCACCTGCCGCCATTTGCAGATTGTCACATCATTTGCCACCATTTGCAGATTGTCACTTGCCACATCACTTGCCACCATTTGCAGATTGTGACTTGCAACGTCACCTGCCACCATTTGCAGAATGTCACTTGCCACGTCATCTTCCACCATTTGCAGATTGTCACTTGTCACCATTTGCAGATTGTCACTTTTCAAGTCACCTGCCATTTGCAGATTGTCACTTGCCACGTCACCTGCCACCATTTGCAGATTGTCACTTGCCACCATTTGCAGATTGTCACTTGCCACCATTTGCAGATTGTCACTTGCCATGCCAGCCAGTGCCACCAAATGTGCATTGTCACTGCATTAGTGGCAGGCTGGCAGCACTGGTCCATTTAGTGAGGGCAGGAGAGCGGAGATGCATGGCGGGCAGTGAGAGATGATATGGGCGGGCAGAGAGAAATGATGTCATCTCTGCTCATCCGCCCGCTCGTCTCTCCTCCACCTTCAATGCCGCCTGCCACAACCGCAACCCGCCCACTCGACTCCCCTCCACCTCCAATGCCACCAGCCATGACCCGCTGAGACTCGGGGCCATGTGCTCCACATTCGGGGCTCCAGCCTCGATAGCCACACCCTGGCGACGCCTATGCACACACATACACTATATTGTCAAAAGTATTGAGATGCCTGCTTTTACATGCATGTGAATTTTAGTTCAATATCATTTTATTAAGATAACGTAGAAAAGAAAAACAGGTACTTCTGTTAACATAATCAATCAGTATTGGTATATAGGTAGTTTACAAAGCCGTCTAGACAACGCAGCGCTTGTTGGTCTCCAATCACAACTATTCAGTAAACCATAAGTCACATAATGGCATACATATATGTAAACTATCAAAGTCTCGGTAACACATAGTGCGTAAGAGCAAATTATTCAACACTAAAGCATTGCATATTGTATTTAGGCACTTTCATTTAAAGAGCGTGATATGCTGTAGGGATTACATATTGTCGCCATAAGATGAGGGAACAATGCGATAATAATGTTCCAAGAGCAGGTAGATTTGGCAAAAAACATACAGAAGGGTACAAAAAAAACAAAACAAAAAAAGAGGGAAGGAAGGCAGCAAGATCAAAGTTAAAAGTAAAGGGGGCACTCCATCTAGGCTAAGATGTGGTAGTATCTAGTTCACCTTCGGCCCACGAGACAGATTCTGTACCATGTACCGAAACATTGACCAAGAAGTCCATGTAATGGAAAATCGTTCTTCTTTCCCATTTTCCTGGGCCAACAAACGTTCCAGGTATCTAATACGATCCACTTAAATAGACCAATCACCTAGAAAAGGCACATCTGTTGATCTCCAGTGCCGAGGGATCACTGTCCTTGCCGCACATCTTTTTTTACCAATTTAAGTAGGCCCGGGATCATGGATAAGAGGGCTATCTCTGGTGAGGGTTGAATGGAGGTTGCCATCAGCTTGCAATACAGATCAAAAATTGATTGCCAGAATTTCCTGGGGGGGCAGTCCCACCAGATGTGGAGCAAGGTACATCTGGAGGACAAACAACTCCAACAAGTGTCTGGCAGAGAGGGATTGCACGTCGTATAGTTGTTGGGCATCTGTACCATCTGGTCACCAACTTGAACCCTTTCTCTTGAGTTTTAGTTGCTAAAGATAACTTATGTGTGAAAATGAAGCATTTTTGCCAGTCTATACGTGAAATAGAATGTTGCAGTTCTGACTCCCAAGTCTGCGTGTATGGTGGGAGGTCAGGAGAGATAGCGTTAAGCAGTAGGGAGTACAGTTGGGAAACTACATGGGTTGGGGGATCAGCCTGCAGAAGCATATCCTCAAATCCCGATGGTTCAGATAGAATATCCGGCACAGAGGGGAGACTACAAATATATGATAAGGCTTGTTGTCTCTGAAGCCACTCTGATGGGTGCTGCACATGAACTTTAATGGCATTCCAGTCTTAGTCTGTAGGGTTCAATATGGAGTTGCCCACCCTTCGCAGCTATAACAGCTTTAACTATTCTGGGAAGGTTTAGGAGTGTGTCTATGGGAATGTTTGACCATTCTTCCAGAAGCGCATTTATGAGGCCAGGCACTGATGTTGGATGAGAAGGTCAGGCACTGATTTTGGACGAGGTCTCCTCTCTGATTTATCCCAAAGGTGCTCTATCGGGTTGAGGTCAGGACTCTATGCAGGCCAGTCAAGTTCCTCCACCCCAAACTTGCTCATCCATGTCTTTATGGACCTTGTACTGTGCACACAGTCCACATAATTTGGTGGAGGAGGGATTATGGTGTGGGGTTGTTTTTCAGGGGTTGAGACTGGCCCCTTAGTTCCAGTGAACTCTTAAGGCGTCAACATACCAAGACATTTTGGACAATTTCATGCTCCCAACTTAGTGGGAACAGTTTGGGAAGACTGCGAGCCAGGCCTTCTCGTCCAATA
This sequence comes from Aquarana catesbeiana, assembly GCF_042186555.1. Taxonomy (NCBI): domain Eukaryota; kingdom Metazoa; phylum Chordata; class Amphibia; order Anura; family Ranidae; genus Aquarana; species Aquarana catesbeiana. The sequence goes on along the minus strand of NC_133334.1, from coordinate 51,211,328 downwards.
TCAGTGCCTGAGCTCACAAATGCACTTCTGGAAAAATGGTCAAACATACCCATAGGCACAACCTAAACCTTGTGGACAGCCTTCCTAGAAGAGTTGATGCTGTTATAACTGTAAAGGGTGGGCCAACTCAATATTAAACCCTACGGACTAAAACTGGGATGCCATTAGTGTGTACATGCACATTTTTTTAAGGTGAGCTTCTAAAGCAAAATGATTGATTTTCCCTGAATGCACAAAGCACAGGTTTGCTTTAAAAGGGAAACCAGTGGGTCCACCAGTGTTCCCAGGCGAAAACTGTTGGCAATATACAGGTAGCTTATGGTGCCTAAAAGTTTATAGGTTAATCATCTAAGTAACTTCAGTGAACCCAGGAGTCCACCAATCCTGAGTCAAGGTAATGTGGATTGCTCACCTGGAATCCAAGGCCTCCTTGGAATAGAATTCTTCTAACAGAGTTTCCAATCCATAAATAACTCTTAGGCATCCCATAGGGCTTAGGTCTACCTAAAAATAAAACATCAGTTTTTAATAGATTTAGCGTTTAAATGGTTTTGTGGACTTCAAGTATTTTTTTTACTAATTTCGATTCTCCATTCCAATCAATAAACTTACCTGATAATTATCAAGTTCTGCAGGAGCCAATGGCTCTTGGCCAAGCTTGTAAGAGTGGGAAGAGGGAAGAGAACAGATGCAGCTGGGCACGGAGTTGGGTCTTTAGAGGACTTTTTTTTTTTTAAACCTTAAGGCAGTGAAAAAAGTTTTACCTTTAGGCCCCTTTCACACTTGTGCGACTTGTCCTGCGACTTGGGACTGCAAAGTCGCATGACAAGTCGTGGGCGGCACAGTGGTGTAGTGGATAGCACTTTCGCCTAGCAGTAAGAAGGGTCACTGGTTCGAATCCCAACCACGACACCACCTGCCTGGAGTTTGCATGTTCTCCCTGTGTCTGCGTGGGTTTCCTCCGGGTACTCCGGTTTCCTCCCACACTCCAAAGACATGCTGGTAGGTTAATTGGATCCTGTCTAAATTGTCCCTAGTATGTATGAATGTGAGTTAGGGACCTTAGATTGTAAGCTCCTTGAGGGTAGGGACTGATGTGAATGTACAACGTATATGTAAAGCGCTGCATAAATTGATGGCGCTATATAAATACCTGAAATAAATAATAAATAAATAATAAGTTGTACCCCATGATTTTCAATGAGTACCATTCATATCTGTGTAACTTCAAGTCACACCGACTTCAAAGTAGTCCCTGTACTACTTTGGTCCAACTTTGATGCGAGTTGAGATCCACAGACCTCAAGTTTACACAGGCATTCCCGGACGTCGCTTTAAAATCGCTTCAAAGTCGCGGTAGTGTGAAAGGGGCCTAAGAACCACTTTAAGTTCTGTAACAAGTCAATGGAAGAATCAGACATTTCAGAGCCCAGTCACTCTGCCAGGACTTTAAGCTAAACACCAGGCAGAAGAAATGGTTATCTTTTTTTTTTTGGTTTAAGTGTTGTCATTCACCGGCTGCTTTGGTTGAAGAAGAATCTAATTCAGCATGATCAGTGTTTGATCACCCTAAAGCAGCCCATAGAAAGATGATACCAATTTTTTTTTTTTTCAACCAACTGACTCAATTCCCTCACTGATACACTCAACTTTCTTTCCTGCCCTCAGAATACACCGATTAGCGACAGCAGCGCTGATCAAGCGGGGGAAAATCTGACAGGTCGGTTGTACAGAAGTGTATTGGTAGATAGACTTCTGAACAATCTTCCTGCCCATAAGTGGATCAAAATGTAGCTTGTCCCTGCTGAGCTGGCCTAATTTTGATCCATGTATGGCTGGCTTTAATGGAGCACAGAGGTAACATTGGGGATCTAAAAACCTTCCGATGCCTCCTTATAGAGAATGTTTAACCTGCACTATGCTATCACTTGGGGGCTTATCAACCCCCTTGTGATAGCAATAAAGGTAAGTAAAAAAAAAAAGATGTTTAAGAAAATTAATTAAAATAACCTCCACGCACATATGAGCAAAATGTGTGTTGTGCGTCTACATGCAAAAATGTCAATTGTGCCTTTACTGGAGTGAGAGGAATATTCTAGGGCCTTAATCCAATGCCCTGTACACACGATCGGACATTCCGACAACAAAATCCATCGGACTTGTCTTGCATACACACGGTTACACAAAGTTGGTTGGAATTTCTGAACGTCAAGAACGCAGTGACGTACGACGAGCCGAGAAAAATGAAGTTCAATAGCCAGTGTGGCTCTTCTGCTTAATTCTGAGCATGCGTGGAACTTTGTGCATCGGAATTGTCTACACACGATCGGAATTTACGCAAACGGATTTTATTGTTGGAAAATTTGATACCCAGCTCTCAAACTTTGTGTGTCGGAAATTCTGATGGAAAAAGTCTGATGGAGCCCACGCACGGTTGGAATTTCCGTCAACAAGCTCCGATCGCACATTTTCCGTCGGAAAGTCAGATCGCGTGTACAGGGCATAACACTGAATTGGGGCTCACAATACACACAGCATGCGAATTAAGGTGCAATTCTAATTGTACGGCGAGCACCTTGCCTTGGTCTAACCAACAGAACAATTGTCCTTTTATGAGCCAGTTTATGTTCTTGTTTATGCTCCTTTTTTTTTTGTACACTGCTGAGTTTCAGAATACCAGTGGTCTCAAACTCTTGGTTTGGTGACTTGGTTAGCCACCTTAGGTGCTAGAGATGCTTCTGTAGCTTTGCCTGTAATTATAAGGGCTTGCTTCCCCAATCTTGTGGGGGCCCTTTCACACCGAACGCAGTGGGATGCAGTTGTATGCATTTTGAACTGCACGCCAATTGCATAGACAGCTCAAAATCAAGTTAATCCTTTGGGCATAGTTCACATCATTGCCTTGCAGCTCAGCACAGTTAAAAAAAAAAGTAGAGCATGCTGCATTTGCAAATGCAGGGGACGTGCTACAAACAAGCTTCAAATACACCTCACCCCTTTAACCGCTTCCGCATCGCCCACTGCAAATATACTCCTGGCCCAGCTGCGCAAAACAACGTACCTTGTTGTTTCCTCTTCACGGTCTCAGGCGCGCACGTGCGCTGCCAGCGACCCGCTCCCGCTGTGATTGGACACAGTGGGAGCCAATGAGTGGGTCCGGTGGCCGCCTGGACCCATCGATTGTTCACAGGAGAGGCAATGGGCCGATCTGCCTATGTAAACAAGGCAGACCGCCATTCTGTCAGAGAGGAAGAGAGATCTTGTGTTCCTGCTAATCAGGAACACAGATCTCTGTCTTCCTCCAGTTAAGCCATCCCCCACACAGTTAGAAAGCATTCCCTAGGAGCACACTTAACCTCTTGATCGCCCCTGATGTTAACCCCTTCCCTGCCAGTGTCATTTATACAGTTAGAGTTCCTTTTTTTTTTAGCACTGATCACTGTATTAGTGTCACTGGTCCCCAAAAAGTGTCACTTAGTGTCACCACAGTGTCGCAGTCCCGCTATAAAACGCTGATCACTGCCATTATTAGTAAAGATAAAAATGCCATAAAAATATCCCATAGTTTGTAGATGCGATAACTTTTTTGCAAACCAATCAATATACGCTTATTGGGATTTTTTTACCAAAAACATGTAGCAGAATACATATTGGCCTAAATTGATGAATACATTTGATTAAAAAAAAAAATTATTATTAGGTATGTATTATAGTAAAAATTAAAAAATAATGTTTTGTTTTTTTTTAAACTATCTGTGTTTTTTTGTTGATAGCGCAAAAAATAAAAATCACAGAGGTGATCAAATACCACTAAAAGAAAGCTCTATTTGTGGGGGAAAAAAGGACACAAATTTTGTTTGGGTACAGCGTCGCACGACCGCGCAATTGTCAGTTAAATCAACGCAGTGCCGTATCGCAAAGAAAATAGTCTGGTCGTGAAGGGAGTAAAACCTTTACAGGGCTGAAGTGGGTAAACCAAGAAAGCCAAGCCCAAAAATGTATAGAAAAATGCACTGTAAATGCATGCAAAATACATTCAAGCAAGCTTCAAATTCATGTAAACACGCAGTTATGAGCAGTTTTTGGTGTGAATGGGCCCCAAGTTCTTTATTTGTTAGGGTTAACGTTTGGGGGACTCTTACCACCTGAAATTGTCTTTTTCTCTGTATTGTATTTTCTATATTAACTTTAATAAAGTTCTTGTGAAAGATAAATGTACGGCACCGCATCAGATTTGCATTACTGCAATCTATAGGTCTTAAAGGGGGCCTAAATGTTCTGTCTTGACTCTGGCCTTGTTGGTATGCAAGATTTTCCAGGTCTTCAGTATGTTTCAGAGCGAGATGTAGTAGTAACCGGGCAGTTAGTATTTTGCTGTTAGCAGCACCAATGCGTGGAGTAAAATTTTACTTGTAAAAGAGCTACAGTAACAAGTCACCTTAGCAGAAATGGAGTATTTTACTTCAAAGTTCTGCTTTTTGTTTTTTAATTAAACAAAAGTTATGTAGCTTAAGCCGTACACACGATCTGAAAATCGTAGGTAGTAATACTGATCGTACGATAGTCGGATCGTTAGTACACAGCTTTCAAGAGCAGATCACGACAGTTCATCTGATATTATCCGATTGGACAAGCACGAAAATTTTTCTCATACAATTTTCGTTTAATCAGTATAGTTGTCGTTCGAAAATACAATACGAATACAATACAATACATGACATCACTTTCGATTTTTTTATTCTTTTATACGAGAATTTTCATAACTTTAGTAAACTCGTCATGTTCGATATTGCAACTAGCATGCAACAAGAAAAAAAAAAACAAGCGATCTGTCCTCCCATTTTTGGATCGAGTGTACCGGGCATTATTTGTTAGTCTGTAATTTATAAAGTAAATAACAGAATATACAGAACATTAAAGGAGTCTATTTTAATAAATAAAATACATAAATTATAAACAAAAAAAAGAGTTGAATTTGCTGAAGAGGGTAAATTCACATAAAGGTGGACACTGCGTTGGGACAGGCTGAGCTAGTACAGCAGATCATGAGCAAATTCCAGGTTCTAATTGTCAGAGGAGTCGGTCTCCTCGGTGGAGCCATCACTCTCCAGGTCCGGGCGTCTACGGCTGGGTAAAGTCTTCTTTGGAGAGCCCACGCGGATGATCTCTCTGGGTGGAAGAGGGTAGGGGGCAGGAGGCTGTGTTACGGAGCAAGACGACAACTGGGCAACACTGTAGTGAGAAACAGAAATGTAATATCCGTTAACAACACAATCCTTATATTGTTATATTCACAATATCTTTATAATGTTATAGTCATTGGGGGAGATTTACTAAAACGGGCGCACACAGAATATGGTGCAGCTGTGCATGGTAGCCAAATCAACTTCCAGCTTTTAGCCCTTGTTCACACAGAACATGGCTTTGAAATCATGAAAATTCATCTGAACTCGCACGATTTCAAAGCCGTATTTTCAGTCGGACTTTGGGGAGCGATTTGAAAGACATCTGTGCGGGTTCATGCACAGATGTCTATTGAAATTGCCCCCAAAGTTACCAAAAGTAGTGCAGGAACTACTTTGGGAAATCAGTGCGGCGCCACAAAGTCAGTGTCACACCGATTGGGGCGCTCCTATTGCCGGCAATATTCTCTGATTTGACCTGTCAAATTGCGCCAATGTGAATGGAGGCTTATTGTAAAAGCTGAATTGAACAAGCTGACAGTTTCTATGCAGAGGTGCACCAGTTTTAGTAAATCTCCCCCATTGTGTCATCTTTACAGTCTCTTCAATGCTACTTCAAACTAAAGGGAAGGTGGATTTGTACAAACCAATTGCATATCAGTTTGTTTTAGGCTGGGTTCACACTATTGCGAATTGGGTTTCACTGCATCCAATTTGCATGAGAGGATAGTGTGACCGGCTCTCAATAGAGCCAGTTCACACATCTCTGGGGCGGCCGCAGAGCGCACAGCAGAAGGGTCCTCTGCGCCTTCAGGTCCGTATTCAGCCAAATATTCAGACCTCAATCGGTGAACAGGGACGCACCGGACCCATTGCTGCGAACCACGCCGCACACAGTGTGAACCCAGCCTTAAAGAGAGGGTTTAACGCCTTCCTGCTCCCTCCCAGCGATCCTTTAACTGGGTCCTACGGACTTCCCACATGATCATGATGATTGGCTGTCAGAGATCACATGATAGGGATCAGTTCCTGCCAGCTCCTGATCATAAACAGAGCTCAGGAGCCCTATACAAAAGCTTGGCCACTTTGCTGGGAGTGTGCAGTGAGCAGGCTCTCAGCACAGAAACTTCACCCCCCCCCCCCCCCTTCAATTTGCCTTAAATTGGTTGTAAACCTCAAACATGAAATATTAGCCAAGCATATTCCTCTATAAGTGTGTACTTGTCTGAATCCAGTGCACTAAGTGTTATTTCTATCTTCTGCCTCCTTCCTCTGCTATCTACAGGAGTCACTTCTGACAAGTTGTTCTGACACTAAGAGAAAAAAAGGTGACGAGGGGAGCTCCAGCACACACCCTGTGCTTGACATCCTCTCCTCTGCTCCTGTGTGCGGGGCACTGCTGGTCAACTACCTGTGTACCAGCACCCCCAGGGAACAGGAACTAAACAAAGGAGTCAACCATTGCGTGGGTAAGTTGCCCTAGGAATTCATGCTATAAAAACAACATAACTAGAGCCAGTCAACAAAAAGGGTAGAGAAAAAGAGGGAAGAGGAAGGAAGAAAATGGGAAGAAGGGTGGGGGCATGTGGGTGTTTCCCAAAGACTCAGGGGTCCAAAGGCTGCCAAAAGAAGGGGAAAAAGAATCAGAGCTCTCAAACTGGAGGGGTGTAAGGAAGGAAAGGCATAACGAATCCATGGGTCCCAAATTTTATAAAATCTGGTTTGTGTCACTGAGCATGCTAGGCAACTTTTCTTTGGTCAACACATTCATACGGTCCCTGACAGCTTTGAGGGGGGCTGAGGGTTTTTCCTAGGCTGTGGCTATCAATTGCTTGTCTGCCATAAGTAAGTACATGGCCAATTTCTGACATCTTGTTTTATTTTACCCCAAAAATGTTATAATTTAGCATCACTTTAATACCCCATCCTCCCCGTTGCTGCACATATGCATTACAGGGTCGGAAACTTTCATTTTTGTAACTTGCAAAGGTGATGCACGTTATCCATTGTGCATGAGATCCACTTGGACCTAAAACTTTGCTTTTAATTCTTATCCTTAAAATGATAAAGGCGATTATCTGTAAGATCCCCAAGTCTCCATTTTCACACTTATGTTACATACACAGGCTGGGGAATTCCCCAGATTCTGTTTTACATTTTGGACTTAACACTATGTTTGCACTTTCCCTGATGAAGCCTTTACTTAAAGTGGAACTTTAGCCTAAGGAATTAAAATTGGCGGACAGGCAGGATGCTTTGTCTGTTCTGCATTAAAACTACTTACAAATTCAGCAATGCCGAATCTGACTAAAATCCCATGCATGCTCGGGAGTGACATCATCCCTGCTAGGCCAATGACAGCGGCCGCCAATTAAGACACGGAAGCCGGCCACCTGAAGATGTCAGCTAGCTTTAGGTTAATGGCTGGAGCTGAGTATTGTTCTGCTTTAAGTTGGCCATAGATGGATGGAAATTTGGCAATTTCAGCCCGGGAACATACAAATTTCAATCAATCTGTGGTTGCTCCTGCTTGACAAAAGTCGACCTAATTATTGAATTCTGTCAAACGGGCTTGTTGAAAAAATTTTCTTAATCCGCAGCTGTAGATCAGTGTATTCTGACAGCAGACAGACCATGCTGCTAGTAAACAACGTTTCAGTGAGAAGGATTCCTCTATCCACCTCAACTGTGTGGATGGAGGAACCTGTTCTTTTTTTTTTTAATTCAGCCCACTGGCTGAAAGAAAAAAAAAAGATCCATCTATGGCCAGTCTTAGGGCAATAGGCTCTTCACCTAGCATGCTGGCTTTATATTATACCAGAGTTTGCAGTAGTTCGTTTACAATTATCAGGATTTCCATTGATGACATGTAGGTGTTATTTGATCAGATGTACAGATGTTATGAGAGGTGCAGTGTGATGCATTGGTTGTACGGTTGCAGGTCAGGTAGAGCACAATTGTTTAGCATCTTCCAGAGGAAATAGGCTTCGCAATTTCTCAAGGGATAATACGAACGGCCAATGCATTGGAAGTACAAGACTTCCAATGCACAACTGTATATAACCTAGGCTCCTGTCAATTCTCTGCAGGAAACACCAATGTGAAAATGAAGACCTGGAGATCTTTGTGATGCTACACACTTATCATTTCCAGGGATATGAAAAAAAAGAGAAGTTTTAGGTCCAAGTGAGTCAGATGTGCAGTGGATGAAGCACATGACATGTGTAATTTGCAAAGAATTATGTAGTCTCACAAAAGGATACAGAATTACTTATAAACCGCAGAAATTGGCTTTTGAAAGTGCAACTTTCATTTTTATTGTGACCCACTAGCTTCAGGGTCCTGAAGCTGGTGAAGTTCTGGTCTCTGTGCTGGTCACTCGAGTTCCTCCATGCCAAACTGGACAGACGGTGGGGTTTATTTACTAAAACTGGAGAGTGCAAACTCTGGTGTAGCTGTGAATGGTAGCCAGCTTCTAATGGTAATCAACTTCTAACTTCAGCTTGTTCGATTAAGCTTTGACAAAGGGGCACAGTCATACTGGAGGAGAACAGGCCTTCCTCAAACAGCTGGCGACAGTTAGAACTGCAGAACTGTTGTGTGCTGTAACATTAAGGCAGAATTGGGGTGAGGGGGGGGGCAGGCAAGACGGTAGCTACACCCTTCCCCCACTGATTTTGCTGCATATTGTAATAGGTACAGAGAAGCTGCCTTTTTTGCATTCTTTCTACTGGCATTGTCCACGCTATCAGATATAAGACACCAAATCCCAAGTACATCCTTTTTCTTTCGAATTTCACACCATTAGTGGGCTGCACCAACAGACGATTTTCGTGCGGCCATCGAATTTAAATAATAGGGCATGTTGGAAATTTTTTGAAAAACTAACGATTTTCTAATCAAAGATGGGACAATCGTGCCAGAAATGTAATCGAAAAAGAAATGCGCATGAGTGTAAGAAAAGAAAATTCCCAGAAAGAAAAGAAGATTCCCAGCCACGAAAATTCTTTTATGTAGCAACATGAGGTGAAATTGAAGGCTTGGTTGGTCGAATTTGCAAATCAATGGTGGCCCCATCGTATCACAAAATGCACAAAATTTCAGATTTTTAAAAGAAAATTTTCGTAATTCGACCATGTGTGGCCAGCCTTAGTAAACTAAATGTCATTCAGTTAGGGTTTACATCTACTTTAAAGTTACACATACTTACATTTTCTCAAGTTCACTGTCCATAGCTTCATCAACTAACAAATCCGCTTTATCAGGCAAAGCACCTGTAGGGACATTGATGAAAAAATAATTATAAAAAGATAAATAATATTTTATTTTCTAAAACAGGGCTCTCCAAATGTTTGATACAAAGGACCAGTTTACTGTCCTTCAGACTTTAGGGAGGCTGGACTGTAGCTATTGGGAGTAGAAAAAGTACCGGCATCAGTTAGAGTAAACAATGCCCCATCTTTGGTGTCAGCGAGAGAAATTATGCCCTATTGTTGGCGTCTTTGGCAAGTATTGTACTCCATAATCGGTGTCATTGGGCCCCATTGTTGATTTCATTGGGAGGAATAGAGTCCCATTGTTTGTGTCATTGGGAGAAATTGTGCCCCATCTTTGGTGTCATTGGGAGGAATTGTGCCCCATCTTTGGTGTCATTGGGAGGAATTGTGCCCCATCTTTGGTGACATTGGGAGCAACTGTGCCCCTTTGTTGGTGTCATTGGGAGGAATGGACACCCATGATTAGTGACATTGGGAAGAATGTTGGTGTCAGTGAATAAAATAGTGCCCCAAGGGCTGGATAAAAGCGAACAAGGGGCCGCAGATTGGAGGCCACTGACCTAAAAGAAATGTATTGATACTTCTGGGTTCCTTGTTTGTATGTTGATGCTGGTGTTCAATTTTTGCTGGAACAATATGGGGCCTTAAAGGGGATGTTCATCTATCACAAAGCCCTACCCTTCCCATGTCAAAGTCAAGTCTGGTGTCAATGATCAGTACATTTATATAATTACACTCCATCAATATGATGGATGTAACATTGCCCACATATAAGGACATGGTCTTCCAACAAGGATATTTTGCTCCTATGGATGATTATGCATTGTGACTTCTTCATTGAGTCACTGCTGAAGCCTCTTGACTGAGGAGCAGCTGCTGTCCCTTTACTTTCGCCAACTAAAAATGCAGCACCCACAACATTAAATACAGGGTCAGATGTATTTATTTCTGTAAGTTGTACATGTAATAGGGGTCAATTCACTTAAAGTGGTTGTAAAGGCAGAAAGTTTTTTATCTTGATGCATTCTATGCATTAAGATAAAAAGCCTTCTGTGTGCAGCACCTCCCCAATACTTACCTGAGCCCCATCTCTAGCCAGCAATGTCCACGAGTCCCTTGGCCGTCAGGCGCCAGTGGCTCCCGCTGCTGTCAAAGTCAGTTAGCCAATCAGGAGAGAGAGGGGGATCCAGGTGCTCTGTGCAAATCCACTGCACAGAGTAGGTAAGTATAACATGTTTGTTATTAAAAAAAAAAAAAAAAAAAAACAAGACTTTACAATCACTTTAAGGTTACCGCATGCGATTTGAAGGTCACGTGACCATTTTTTCAGAAATATTGCATGAGATAATAAAAGAGTCAATTCAGCTAAAATATTGAATGTAAGTTACATGTTAAAAATGTGAGATAAATACAGCCAAAAAAAAAAGATGAATTTAATGTCAATTCACTAAAAAACACACACATTCGTTATTTATCACCTGTCAGTAGGTGTTTTAGCAATGTACAAAATAACAATCGTTTGATTTTCTGATCGCGTGTACTAGGCTTTAGTAGAGCATCCTTTTAGCTAGAGTTCCAGAACAGCTGGGTTTTCAGTACTACCATAAAAATACCATCAGCTCATTTGCAGGCAATTGGGCATTTTTAGCAGGCAGAAAGAGACTCCAATTGAACTTCAGGTCCAATCAAGCCTACGAAACTCTTCCTTTGATTGCATGTGACAATCTATCGATAGAGATCAGAGGTTTAATGACGCTGAGCACAGCTGCAAGGACCATGACCCCCAGACAACTGCTGTGATCAGACTGATCTCTGGTGTGCCATCACATTCTGCTAGAGCAGAAACTGGATTATTTCAGAGAGATGGTTAGAGATAAATCAAATTCCTTCACACTTGGTAAGATAAGCTGAACGCATTTTTAATACACGATCAAAGCAGTCATTTCATCTACTTAAGAACTTAAAAGCATTATTATCACTGCATGTGGGATCTTTTCTTAATGAAAGATAGTTATGTGCTCTTCAGAGAGATCTTCATTTATGGGGGATCAGAAATATAACATTCAGCACCTGACAGAGGCAATGGTGGTTTGCCAGCATTTAAAATGCATTTAGCAAACTACTTTGGTGATGGGATGACTCCTCTCAAACCAGGTTTTAGACATATCACACAGTCAGGTGTGTCTGATGCTTTAAAATCTGAAAGCACACACAAATTCAGCCTTTCTTCACCTGGGTTCAGTGGAAGAGTAGAGTTCCGCCAAAGGTCGCTAGAGGTTTCTTGAGCAGTGACAGATTGATGCCTTGCTTGATAGCCTACGTATGGTTCTGGCAACAATGTCGCTCAGCAGAGTCAGTAGCATGGGATCATGAATATAAGAGGGCACTACCCTGAACACCAGTGTAACAGGAGGACATTCTTTCCACTAATCACCTGTGTAAGGGGGGGCCTTCTTCCACTGACCACCACTCCTACTGACCAACAGTGTAAAGAGGGCTCCTCTCTCACACATTGCTTATTATCATCATCATAAAGGATTTATATGGCACCAACAGTTTTGCACAACACTTTACAAAATGACGGGAGATGGTACAGTTACAATACATTTACATTTTAAAAGGAAGGATCAAATGATACAAAAAGGTATCCATTGTGGGGGATGAGATGATGAAGAAAGTAAAAGTATGGTTATTAGTTAGCGGCAGGATAGGTCTCTCTGAAGAGATGGGTTTTTAGGGATTGCGTAAAGGTAGATAGAGTAGAGGAGGCCAGAGGATGGGAGAGGCTCTGAAGTTGACAAGGGAGCTAGAGCAGGAAGTTTTGAGAAGAGCAAAGATAACTGTGTAGTTGGTATTTTCAGATGAGGATGGTGATATAGCTGGGGGAAGAGTTGTGGATGGTTTTGTAGGTTGTTGTTAGCATGTTAAATGGTATTCATCAAGTGGGTGTATACCAGTGGAAAGACTAGCAGACTATAAACAATTAGTAAGGTGGATGAGTCTGGCAGCAGTATTCTTGATGAACTGAAGAGGGGATAGCCTATGTAAAAGGTAGGCCAATGTGGTAATAGTTGAGGTGAAAGATAACCAGGGAGTGAATTAGTAGCTTTGTGGTGCTCTTGGTTAAGAAGGGACATATTTTGGAGATGTTACGGAGGTTGGGGCAGCAAGATTTTGAGAGCGATTGGCTGCGAAGAGTACAAAGACAAGTGTGTCTTGCCTGTAGTCAAGCATGGTGGTGGGAGTGTCATGTCATATATATATATATATATATATATATATATATATATATATATATATATACATACATACATACATACATATACACACAGTATCTCACAAAAGTCAGTACACCCCTCACATTTTTGTAAATATTTTATTATATCTTTTCATGTGACAAAACTGAAGAAATGACACTTTGCTACAATGTAAAGTAGTGAGTGTACAGCTTGTATAACAGTGTAAATTTGCTGTCCCCTCAAAATAACTCAACACACAGCCATTAATGTCTAAACCGCTGGCAACAAAAGTGAGTACGCCCCTAAGTGAAAATGTCCAAATTGGGCCCAAAGTGTCAATATTTTGTGTGGCCACCATTATTTTCCAGCGCTGTCTTAACCCTCTTGAAATTCACCAGAGCTTCACCGGTTGCCACTGGAGTCCTCTTCCACTCATCTATGATGACATCACGGAGCTGGTGGATGTTAGAGACCTTGCGCTCCTCCACCTTCCATTTGAGGACGTCCCACAGATGCTCAATAGGGTTTAGGTCTGGAGACATGCTTGGCCAGTCCATCACCTTTACCCTCAACTCCTTTAGCAGGGCAGTGGTTATATTGGAGGTGTGTTTGGGGTCCTTATCATGTTGGAATACTGCCCTGTGGCCCAGTCCCCGAAGGGAGGGGATCATGCTCTGCTTCAGTATGTCACAGTACATGTTGGCATTCATGGTTCCCTCAATGAACTGTAGCTCCCCAGTGTCGGCAGCACTCATGCAGCCCCAGACCATGACACTCCCACCACCATGCTTGACTGTAGGCAAGACACACTTGTCTTTGTACTCCTCACCTGGTTGCCGCCACATATGTTTGACACCCTCTGAACCAAATAAGTTTATCTTGGTCTCATCAGACCACAGGACATGGTTCCAGTAATCCATGTTCTTAGTCTGCTTGTATTCAGCAAACTGTTTGCGGGCTTTCTTGTGCATCATCTTTAGAAGAGGCTTCCTTCTGGAATGACAGCCATGCAAGACCAATTTGATGCAGTGTGCGGGGTATGGTCTGAACACTGACAGGCTGACCCCCCACCCCTTCAACCTCTGCAGCAATGCTGGCAGCACTCATACATCTATTTCCCAAAGACAACCTCTGGATATGACGCTGAGCACGTGCACACAACTTCTTTGGTCAACCATGGCGAGGCCTGTTCTGAGTGGAACCTGTTCTGTTAAACCGCTATATGGTCTTGGCCACTGTGCTGCAGCTCAGTTTCAGGGCCTTGGAAATCTTCTTATACCCTAGGCCATCTTTATGTAGCGCAACAATTCTTTTTTTCAGATCCTCCGAGAGTTCTTTGCCATGAGGTGCCACGTTGCACTTCCAGTGACCAGTATGAGAGAGTGAGGGTGATAACACCAAATTTAACACACCTGCTCCCCATTCACACCTGAGACCTTGTAACACTAACGAGTCACATGACACCGGGGAGGGAAAATGGCTAATTGGGTCCAATTTGGACATTTTTACTTGGGGGTGTACTCACTTTTGTTGCCAGCGGTTTAGACATTAATGGCTGTGTGTTGAGTTATTTTGAGGGGACAGCAAATTTACACGGTTATACAAGCTGTACACTCACTACTTTACATTGTAGCAAAGTGTCATTTCTTCAGTGTTGTCACATGAAAAGATAGAATAAAATATTTACAAAAATGTGAGGGGTGTACTCACTTTTGTGAGATACTGTAAATATATAAATATATATATATATATATATATATATATATATATATATATATATATATTAAACTATATATCTAGATATATATATATATATATCTATATATATAACTATATATATCTATATATCTATAGATATATATATCTCAATGATCAGTACATTTATATATTTGTGTGTGTGTATAAATAAAAGATGCTTGAGGTGGTGAGAATGAGGCAGTAACATGAATGAGGTTTTAGGCACAATAACGTTTAGCAAAGCCGCAAATTGACTGCAATTTAGCCAGTAAGGAGCACTATTCACTGCAGTCAATGACCAGCTTTGCAAGTCAGGGTGATGCTAAGCAAACGTTTTACTTACCAATACTTTGGTTAATCCCAGCATGCTTTGCCAGCGCCATCAGAAATCCATAAAAAGTAAGCCTTGGTGCACTGCTTACTATCTCTCCAATTAATGGTACAGGAGGGCAGGTACTGGAAAAAAATATAAACAATAGCAAAGTTAAAGCAAACTCCAGGCAAGCAAAAGCATTTCATAGATGAAAACAAGTAGAACTTTGTTGATTGGTATGGAGGTGCGCCCAGTACAACATTTTGCCACACTCCAGGGTAATATGTGAGAAGTTTATTGAAGGTAATAGTTCATAGATAGCAGGTAACACCAATGTGTTTTGGGGGCAATTGCCCCCCTCCCCCCTTCAAAGCTATTAAGTGGGGGAAACATAGACAGTGAAAAACATACAGTAAATATCTCATAATCCTCAAAACAATGAGATATTTGCCATATGCTTTCACTGTCTACAGTTCCCCCACTTAATAGCCCTGAGGAAAGAGAAGGCAATTACCCTGAAATGCGCTGGCTTTATCTGTTACCTGTGAACTATTACTTTCAATAATCTTTTCAAATACACCCTCAAGCGTGGCAATCCTTTGTTCTGGGTGCACTTCCATATCCATCAACACAATTCTTCCATGAAACTTAATTTTCGCCACTGTTAGAGAGGTAGCAGACAAAGACCTTAATAGGGTCCACCTACACTACACGTTCATTGGATTCAACCCCCCCCCCCCCCCCCCAGAAGGAAAACCGACCCCTGCATCCACCAATATCAATATAAAAAAAAAATTGGTCCAGCGCTGTCACACACAGACACACACACACAGAATAAAAACGAGAAGGAATGCAGGTTTTCAGCACTGGCAGCCAGAAGCTTCAAAATCAAGTGCAGAAAGAAGTATTGCTCCAACATGCCCTGTCCCCAAACCTTAACTTATGCTTGTTTATATGTTTTTTTTTATAACGATTAGGACAAAATACAATGAAAACATTTTTAACCAGGTATATTGCATATAAATATTTTATATTTAATTTTCAACCATCAGGAGGCGCTCCTTTGCTCTCCTTATTTTGGTTTGCTGGAAAAATATCTGTTGACAAAGCTCAATAGCACAAGATGAACCCACACACTCAGCTACATATGAAAAAAGCAGTCTCATCTCATCCACTCCATCCCTAGTACAAATGTAATTGCATTGCTTAAAGCCCAACTGAGGGCTATTTTTTTTATTTTTTACCTTTATATTTTAATGAAATATCCCCCCCAGTAAAAAAAAAACCCTAAATCAGGAGTAATCAGCCAAGAAAAGTGAGGACATACAATGAGAGCAGGGCATCATGTAGGCCATGTGACCTTTTTTTTTGTATGTAGCTCTTGCGCCTAACAGCCACGTATGGAAAGTAAGATTCTATAATGCATCCTGGCTGCCAAGTTGCCAAGTGCTGGAAAACTCCCTGCATTCCAGTACCTGGCACCACCTGTCGGACAGAGTGACCTCCTGCCCCATAGGGGTAGTATAATTCCAGCCTGACATCATTGGGTTGGAGAAAGCAGTTCAGGTAAGTAACCACTGAACACCAATAAAGGAGGATTATTATTGGTTACTGAGACCAAAAAATGAGAGTTATTATTACGGACACTAAACACCAATCAAAAGGGGGGGGTGGGGGTGGTTATTGTTTCTGGCACAGAGCCCAATGAAGGTGGGGGGGGGGGGGGGTATTGCTGCCACTCACTGTAGCCAATGAAGGGGGGTTATTTTTACTGCAAGTGAAGCCAATGAAGAGGGTTTTAATTGCTTCCTTTGCTCTGAACTTGTTTGAATTAACTTTATGTATTTTACTTTTGTAATGGCATATCTAAATATCTCCACCATTCTCTACCTTTCCATCACAATTTAGAAGAGAATTCTGAAGAGATGAGTTTACCAATTCTACTTTAATTGGAGCGTATCACTATGCAGGTCCATGCCTTGATACTAGCACAATATGTACTGGGAAAACTGGCCTTTAATTGGTTCTATTTTTTTATTTTATTTGGTGGGAAAAGCATTTACAACACTGAACATTTTTTGCTAGCAGGGTGCTTATTTTAAACATGCGCAGTGTTACCTTTGACCACTAGAGGGAGACATTTACATAAGAATGTTTTCAGACTTCCACTGAAGAGGGATTTCCCCGACCTATAATGTTGCAGAAAGTTTCCTGATATGTAAAGCTAATGACATTGCAACAGTTGCTTCATTCACCTTCCACCACACCATGGAATTATCTTTGGTGTTTTCCATTTATAAAAAAAAAGGCTTAATGAGATATTTCTTAACCACTTGACGTCTGGAAGGTTTACCCCCTTCATGACCAGGCCATTTTTTGCGATACGGCACTATGTTACTTTAACTGACAATTGCGCGGTCGTGCGACACTGTACCCAAATACAATCTATGCCCTTTTTTATCCCCACAAATAGAGCTTTCTTTTGGTGGTATTTGATCACCTCTGCGTTTTTTATTTTTTTAACGATGGACAATTTTGAAAAAAAAACAAACAAACAAAAAAAACAATAATTTTTGCTTTCTGCTATAAAACACATCCAATAAAAAAAATGTAAAAAATCGAATTTCTTCATCAATTTAGGCCAATTTCTATTCTGCTACATTTTTTTTGTTAAAAAAACCCCCAATAAGCGTATATTGATTGGTTTGCGCAAAAGTTATAGTGTCTACAAACTATGGGATATTTTTATTTATTTTTAGTTTTATAATTTTTTTTTTTACTAATAATGGCGGCGATCAGCAACTTAAAGCAGGACTGCAATATTGCGGCAGACATTCGGGCACTAATTGACACTTTATGGGAACCAGTAACACTAATATAGCCATTAGTGTTAAAAATATGCACTGTCACTGTACTAATGACACTGACTGGGAAGGGGTTCATATCGGCAGTGATCAAAGGGTTAAATGTGTGCCTAGCCTGTGTTTTACTACAGTGTGGGAGGTGCTTTTACTAGGGGAATGCATGGATCCATGTCTCCAATTTGCAGGGACACAAATTCCATCCCTTCCCTCCTGTCAGAGCGACAATCTGCCTTGTTTATATAGGCAGACCACTGTTTTGTCTCCCTGAAGGATGATTGGAGGGTGCCGGCAGACATTAAGTCCATGGTATCTGCCGATCGGCTCCCGCTGTGTGTAATCACAGTGGGAGCGAGCCGCTGGCGGCGCCTATGCATGCCCCCTACCCGCAAGAGTCGGATCACGTGTATATGCTATGGGGTGGACCTTAAGTGGTTAAGAAGGACAAACATATTCTTCTAGATTTTTTCTAAGATGTACAGTGGCTATACAAATTCTTCACACCCCTGTAAATGCCCATATTTTGAGATGTTGAAAAAAAAATCAGACCAAGATAACTGACTTGTGAATTCTGCTCACCTTTATTGTGATCTATAATCTGTGCAATTCAATGAACAAACTGAAATCTTCTGATCTAGTTGCTCTTAAGTAGGGGTAGGATACCTTAAAGAGGTGAAGATCTACCTGAACAACATGGGAGAAGTCAAAGATCACCAGGCACAGTGTAGCCTCCTCACATCTTATTCAAACCTCTAATTACCATACGACATGCGTGTCGCAATAGCGTGCATTGCACGGCAATCATGGGTTTAAATCAGGTGGTGAGGAAGCAACATATTGGCTCCTCACCACCTGTCAAACACACTCAGATCGCTTTTCAGGGGAGCAGGGGTATCTGCTGCACTTGTGAATGAGCCCTTAGTTGCATTCAGCAGCGTCACTCTTAGGGCTCGTTCGCATGTAAAGTGGAATTGTGGTTAAGTTGTGGTTTTATTGTCCTCAACCCCTACCCCCTTTAGCTGCTGGAGCAGAAGACATAGGTGTACACATGCCGCAGCAGGAATTAAGCCCCGTGTTGCTTTTTGTGGGTTCTATGGCCTGCCAAGCACGACCTATTCAAGTAAATGGGGCCACTCTGCAATTCCCCCGCAACCGCGTGCTTCCAGGGCCGTCTTAATAGCATTACAGGTCCCTGGGCAAAGTAATGCTCTGGGGCCCCTACAATGGAGACAAGCGGAGCTTCCCCTTTTGGGTGGAGCTCCGCATTAACTACATGAACAATCATTCTGTACAGCAAAGAAACAGTGGGAAAATACTACATACATAAAGTAACAAAGCTGTCCTGTGCATATAACATATCTGCTAGATTGCTGCCTCCCCAGCACTTTGACCCCTCTACACCCCAGATATCCCTCCAGCACTCTGACCCCTCTACACCCCACAAATCCCCCCAGCACACTGACCCCTCTACATCCAAGATATCCCCCCAGCACTCTGACCCCTCTACACCCCACATATCTCTCCAGCACTCTGACCCCTCTACACCCCAGATATCCCTCCAGCACTCTGACCCCTCTACACCCCAGATATCCCCCCAGCACACTGACCCCTCTACATCCTAGATATCCCCCCAGCACTCTGACCCCTCTACACCCTAGATATCCCCCCAGCACACTGACCCCTCTACATCCAAGATATCCCCCCAGCACTCTGACCCCTCTACACCCCACATATCTCTCCAGCACTCTGACCCCTCTACACCCCAGATATCCCCCCAGCACACTGACCCCTCTACATCCAAGATATCCCCCCAGCACTCTGACCCCTCTACACCCCACATATCTCTCCAGCACACTGACCCCTCTACACCCCAGATATCCCTCCAGCACTCTGACCCCTCTACACCCCAGATATCCCCCCCAGCACTCTGACCCCTCTACATCCTAGATATCCCCCCAGCACACTGACCCCTCTACATCCTAGATATCCCCCCAGCACTCTGACCCCTCTACATCCTAGATATCCCTCCAGCACTCTGACCCCTCTGCATCCCAGATATCCCTCCAGCACACTGACCCCTCTACACCCAAGATATCCCTCCAGCACTCTAACCCCTCTACATCCCAGAAAGCCCCCCAGCACACTGACCCCTCTAAAGCCCAGATATCAACCCAGCACTCTGACCCCTCTACACCCCAGATATCCCCCCAGCACTCTGACCCCTCTACACCCCAGATATCCCCCCAGCACTCTGACCTCTCTACACCCCAGATTCCCCCCAGCACTCTGACCCCTCTACATCCCAGATATCCCTCCAGCACTCTGACCCTTCTACACCCCAGATATCCCCCAGCACTCTGACCCCTCTACACCCCAGATATCCCCCCAGCACTCTGACCCCTCTACACCCCAGATATCCGCCCAGCATTCTGACCCTTCTACATCCCAGAAATCCCCCCAGCACTCTGACCCCTCTAAAGCCCAGATATCCCCCCAGCACTCTGACCTCTCTATACCCCAGATATCCCCCCAGCATTCTGACCCCTCTACACCCTAGATATTCCCCCCAGCACTGTTACCATATGTACCATAAATATACCTTGTATTGTGACCCCACTGCATCTCTGATGCCCCCCACACTGTGGCCTCTCTACATCCCTGATACCTCTAGCACTATAGCCACCCAAGATACCCCAAGCATTGCTACCCCCTATAGACCCCAGATCCCCCCTCAGCATTGTTTTCCCCCATACACCCTTAATATCCCCCAGCACCATTATTCCATCCATGTAGTACCCCCTTTTCCAGTAGAGATACAGTGCATGTAAACTTTTGACTATGTGCCCACCTCCAGCACTGGACTCACCTATACCAATCAAGCAGGCAGAAGGAGGGGCAGAGGAGGGAGCATCCAAGCCCTTCGGTGCAAACAGTGCTGGACAGCTGGGCTCACCATGACACCATCCACAATCCACAATGCTACTTCCGCAGGTGGGCTCTCAGTCCTGCCGACTCAGCAGTACCCACTCCAGCTCCTACCCCGCAGCCTTCAAGTCCTGAGCATTCAAGCTGCATGGGACGGGGTCAGAGCATCACTGGCGCTCCAGCCCCGCCCCTCCCTGCTGGCTGTGAAATAATAGGTATCGTTCTGCACAGCACGGTGCACCACTGCCGGCCTACCTCCCCTGTGTATCCATCACTCTGAGTGCCATCATGGGGCCCCCAATTTCCGGGCAGTGTGGGCTCAAGGATCAGCTGCTTTAGGGAAAGTACAGGGCCCCCCCATGCAGCTGGGGCCCCTTGGCATTGCTGAGTGTGATTTAAATAAGGGTTTATGAGATTTTACACAGTGTCCTAATTTTTGGGGAATTGGGGCTGTACTACCCCCCACCCCGTAAGGGAGTTCTAAGCCTACCCATTCATTTAATAACATCAGCATTTTATTATCAATAAAATTTGTGAGTGCTGCCTGTCTGCTGGCCATCTCTTTCCACAACTACCTGGATTCCCTGCATGCTTTGTATCATTTAATCGGCTGTTTGATTTCTAAGGACTACATATCCCATGGTACCTTTCTGCCTGCGAGCAGTGCTTCCTTTGCTGACTCCGCTTCCTGAAACTCCTCCTCTCAGCACCTCTGTAGTTCAGAGGGCAGGCTCTGTGAAATGTGTGACACTGCAGTGCCTGCTCACAGGACATAGTGACTACATGTCACAGAATTCAAGGAAGGAAATGTGGGGATCTTCACAAAGTTTACAAACTTCAAGATCATTCCCGATTAAAGCTGCATTCACATCTTGGCATTTTGAATCGTGGGCAGATTTGCCACGATTTCAAAGCGCTGAGGTGTTAATGACAAATCGCGCAAGCAAATCTGAGGTGCAATTCAGCACCTAAAATCGCGGTGCATTTCTGCTGTGATAAATTGTGCTGCAATCGCGGCAACCCGCATCGCATGAAGCATGTCGCCCAAAAGTAGCTCCTAACCTTTTTTGTGCAACAAGCTTCACGCAGTGCATGTTACCGCGATTGCAGAGCAACAATCGCGGAAGAACCCCACCGCTATTTTAGGTGCCGTTTAAATGAATGGCATCTCAAACGTGCTTTCTGCAGTTTGTCATTCACAGCTGGCCGCTTTGAAATCGCTGCAAATCTGTCCGTGATTCAACATGCCGAGATGTGAGTGCAGCCTAATAGCAGCTAGCTAGAAAGAATTAATATACAATGGGGAAAAGGAATAGATGATTTTACATGTTGATCCCACCCCAAAAGACCCGACCTGCTCCTTCAGTTTCTCTCAACTAAGCAAGAATGGTGTACCCCCGTTCCTGTAGCCTCCTGGGACAGTTACATCATGCATTTTAAGAGGCAAAGCCAGGCACACTACGCATGTGCTGTGCAGTCTCTGTCAAACTAAGCATGCGCTGTGCAGCCTCGGACACACTAAGCATGTGCTGTGCAGTCTCGGGCATGCTACGCATGTGCAGCATCAAGCCACTAGGGGGCCGGATGCAAGAACCCAGAAGACCGTGACCTCTGGGGGCAGAAGGCACACCGTGACCTCTGGGGCCACAAGGCACACCCTGACCTCTGGGGCCACAAGGCACACCCTGACCTCTGGGGCCACAAAGCACACCCTGACCTCTGGGGCCACAAGGCACACCCTGACCTCTGGGGCCACAAGGCACACCCTGACCTCTGGGGCCACAAGGCACACCCTGACCTCTGGGGCCACAAGGCACACCCTGACCTCTGGGGCCACAAGGCACACCCTGACCTCTGGGGCCACAAGGCACACCCTGACCTCTGGGGCCACAAGGCACACCCTGACCTCTGGGGCCACAAGGCACACCCTGACCTCTGGGGCCACAAGGCACACCCTGACCTCTGGGGCCACAAGGCACACCCTGACCTCTGGGGCCACAAGGCACACCCTGACCTCTGGGGCCACAAGGCACACCCTGACCTCTGGGGCCACAAGGCACACCCTGACCTCTGGGGCCACAAGGCACACCCTGACCTCTGGGGCCACAAGGCACACCCTGACCTCTGGTGGCAGAAGGCACACCCTGACCTCTGGTGGCAGAAGGCACACCCTGACCTCTGGTGGCAGAAGGCACACCCTGACCTCTGGTGGCAGAAGGCACACCCTGACCTCTGGTGGCAGAAGGCACACCCTGACCTCTGGTGGCAGAAGGCACACCCTGACCTCTGGTGGCATCAGTATCAAAAATGGGGATATGGGATCAGGTGGGCAGCAGTGAAGGAGCATGTTATCAGACACCGGGCATGCATTTTTTTTTTTTTTTTTTTAGGACAACCAGTGGTACAGGTGAGGGGGGGAGGAACCTAACGTTGGAGTGAAGTTCCTTTTTAATGACATGCATCCACTCACCTTTAAGTCACTGTGACTTCCAAACTCAAAAATCATGGAAAAAAAAATTCTAACTCCTTAAAATCATTCCCTATACTCCATGTTTAATTCAGCAGTCTAAGTGCTGCGGGTTGGCGGTGTGTTCACACGATGGTCCCGTGGCTCTTTATATACTGCTTATGTCATGACATGTACTAACAGGACACAGCCTACCTCGGCAAAGGAACTTTTCTAAATAAACAAAGCAACAAAACCACATGACAGGAATGCAGCACACAATACAATAAACGAGGGCTGAAGTCCTACAGAATATGTACAGTGTGAGAAAGCGATGCCAAGGCATCTCTGACAACAAAAGGAGCAATTCATCAGTGTTGCCGTGGCAACTAAACGTCAAAACTAATCCAGCATATTCAATGTAACTGAGCAAAGAACACATGGGAATATAAATGCAGTAACTGAAAAAAACAAATGCATACAAAAGGCTACATTACAGCTGTCATGTGAGCAAGTGGAGACAGGCAGGCACTGCAATGGTGAGTCACAGGCTAATGAAGAAGACCCGTCATTCCTCCATGAAGACAACATCTACTCTACATTAGTGGAGCAATGTTGTACAAGGATAAAGTACATTTAAAAAGCTATATTATATATTCTGGATGCAAATAAATGGAATTTTTTTACTCCCTGTAGAATCCTTTTCTCTACGTTCATTAAAGGACACAGCAAAGACCACTAGATCCTCTGGAGTAGGATGCTAGGGTCCTGCTAGTGGACAACTCCCATGACATCCCCCATCTGCTAGCACAGCCTCGGTTAGCGGTAAGCAGCAAAAGGAGAGAACATATAAAACTTTAAAGGGCGGGTGATGTGTCCTTCAATGAATGGAGAGAAAAAGATTTTACGGTAAATAAAAAAATCCCACATTCCTTTCCATTCATCGAAGGATATGGTGAAGATCAGTAGATTTTGACCGCCGGGATGTCCCCAAAGCGAACAGAAGAACAACTCAGCACAACAACATCACACCAGCGCCTGCAAAGACGCCACTACTGCACCCAAAACTGGCATCTTAGGAACCAAAAATGTCAACCTTATGAACCCCTTGAAAACTTAAAGGAAAAAAAAGAATCCCAGTACAGATTCTGACATTCTAATTCCTTGATGCTAGGCATAAAAATTAGACTGTTAGCAAATGGAGGCTTTCCACCAGCAGGGGCCACCTCTAGGAAGTCTTTCATATGATGTACCTAGAGTCCTACTCCTGCAGGTGGCGCTATAACCCAGTGGTCAAGATCCGCTGATCTTCGCTGTGTCCTTCAATAAATAGAAGAGAAAAAGGGATTGCATTCACTGGCTACAGTAATTACAAGTAATATTCACATACAGTTAAGCCGGCTATACACAAATTGATATTCTGTCAGTTCAGCAGGGACCGGTCAAATTTTGATCCATGTATGGGCTTGTATCCAAGTCAATCTTTTGATCGACTTGAGTACAACCAGCCTATTAGAATTGTTCTCTCAGGCAGCACAACAGGCTATAGCTGGCGGTGCTGATAAGTGTATTCTGATGGCGGGGAAAACTCCTCACTGTCAGAATACATAAGCGCAGCTGCAGGGATTTGAGTCATTTTCTTTTGTTCAACCCGTTAAGAAAAAAAAAGACTAATGTATGGCCAGCGATAGGAATAGTGGTCCTTTTTGACTGAACATTCAGATTCTTGCTTAAGGCCAATGACTGGCTATCTGCAGGCATTGAATGGGCATAGATAAGAAACAGGAATTACAGAGCATCCGGAAAGTATTCACAGAGCTTCACTTTTTCCACATTTTGTTATGTTACAGCTTTATTCCAAAAATGGATTAAATTCATTATTTTCCTCAAAATTCTACAAACAATACCCCATAATGTGAAAGAGGTTTGTTTGAAATCTTTGCAAATTTATTAAAAATAAAAACTGGGAAAAAAAATCCCATGTACATAAGTATTCACAGACTTTGCCATGACACTTAAAATTGAGCTCAGGTGCCTCCGGTTTCCACTGATCATCCTTGAGATGTTTCTACAACTTGATTGGAGTCCACCTGTGGTAACTTCAGTTGATTGGACATGATTTGGAAAGACACCCACCTGTCTATATAAGGTCCTACAGTTAGCGGTGCATGTCAGAGCACAAACCAAGCCATGAAGTCCAAGGAATTGGCTGTAGACCTCTGAGCCAGGATTGTATCAAGACACAGATCTGGGGAAGGGTACAGAAAAAATTCTGCAGCATTGAAGGTCCCAGTGAGCACAGTGGCCTCCATCATCTGTAAATGGAAGAAGTTTGGAACCACCAGGACTCTCCCTAGAGTGGGCCACAGCCAAACAGAGTGATCAGGGGAGAAGGACCTTAGTCAGGGAGGAGACCAAGAACCCGATAATCACTCTGACAGAGCTCCAGCAATTCTCTGTGGAGAGAGGAGAACCTTCCAGAAGAACAACCATCTCTGCAGAACTCCACCAATCAGGCCTGTATGGTAGAGTGGCCAGACGGAAGCCACTTCTCAGTAAAAGAGATAAGTGCAACAATTCGGGGCCACGCAGGACCCCTTCGTCAGGCAGGTGATAAAGTGTAACAGTGTCAAAGCAGAATATAAATACATCAGCCACCAATCAGAACATGTAAAAATTGATAAAAATGGCAACACCCCCACTCTGTGACATCATTATGACGTCAAATCCCGCCAAAAATGTTGTGGTTGAGGTCAGAGGAGAATGGGCAGACTGGGTTGGGATGATAGAAAGGCAACAGTAACTGAAATAATCACTCGTTACAACCAAGGTATGCAGAATACCATCTCTGAACACACAACACATCGAACCTTGAAGCAGATGGGCTACAGCAGCAGAAGACCACACCGGGTGCCACTCCTGCCAGCTAAGAACAGGAAACTGAGGCTACAATTCGCAGAGGCTCACCAAAATTGGACCATAGAAGATCGGAAAAACGTTGCCTGGTCTGATGAGTCTCGATTACAGCTCCGACATTCAGATGGTAGGGTTAGAATTTGGTGTAAACAACATGAAAGCATGGATCCATCCTGCCTTGTATCAACGGTTCAGGCTGGTGGTGGTGTAATGGTGTGGGGGATATTTTCTTGGCGCTTTTTAGGCTCCTTAGTACCAATTAAGCATTGTTTAAATGCCATGGCCTACCTGAGTATTGTTGCTGACCATGTCCATCAATTTATGACTACAGTGTACTCATCTTCTGATGGCTCCTTCCAGCAGGATAATGCACCATGTCACAAAACACAGATCATCTCACCACTGGTTTCTTGAACATGACAATGAGATCACTGTACTTCAATGGCCTCCACAGTCACCAGATCTCATCCAATAGAGCACCTTTGGGATGTGGTTGAATGGGAGATTCGCATCACGGATGTGCAACCGACAAAAACAATGTGATGCTATCATGTCAATAAGGACCAAAATATCTGAGGAATGTTTCCAACACCTTGTTGAATCTATGCCACGAAGAATTAAAGGAGTTAAATTCAAAAGGTTTATCATCTTAATGTATTCTATGCATTAAGATAAAAAGCCTTCTGTGTGCAGCAGCTGCCCCAGCACACCTAATACTTACCTAAGCCCCATCTCTGTCCAGCGATGTCCACCAGTGTCTCCGCCATCTGAGACTCTCCCTCCTGATTGGCTGAGACACAACAGTGGTGCCATAGGCTCCCACAGCTGTCAAGCAAAGTCAGTTAGTCAATCAGGAGAGAGAGGGGGTGGGGCTGGTCCACAGCTCTGTGTCTGAATGGACACAGGGATCGGTGACGCGGCTCAGGTGCCCCAATAGCAAGCTGCTTGCTGCGGGGGGCACTGAACAGGAGGGAGGGGCCAGTAGCACAGACGAGGGATCCGAGAAGAGGAGGATCCGGGCTGCTCTGTGCAAAATCTTTTCACAGAGAAGGTAAGTATAAGGTGCCTGTTATTTTTATTGAAAAAAAAAAAAACAAGGACATTACAATCACTTTAAGGCAGTTCTGAAGGCAAAAACGGGTCCCAGCTGGTACTAGCAAGGTGTACCTAATTAAGTGGCCGGTGAGTGTATATCTATTGGGTCTCCCCAAGCAAAATTTTGAACTAAAACCTTAACCAATTGGCGACCAGCCGCCGCAGTTTTACTGCGGCAGAATGGCACGGCTGGGCAAAACGAGGTTATGTTACGTCGCTTCACCTTTTGGCCACTAGTGTGTGCCCGACCCCGATGCGAGTGCCTGGCGGACGCAAAGACCATCGGGCTCCCGCGATCGCTCGTGACAGAGTTCTTTCAGGGGAAAGGAGACAGACTGCGTGTTCATACTATGTCTCCTCCTAGTCAATCCCATCCCCCCCACAGTTAGAAACACACATAGGGAACACAGTTAACGCCTTGATCGCCCCCCAGTTTTAACCCCTTCCCTGCCAGTGACATTTACACAGTAATCAGTGCATTTTTATAGCACTGATCGCTGTGTAATTGTCAATGGTTTCAAAAATGTGTCAAAAGTGTCCGATGTGTCCGCCATAGTGTCACAGTCCCGATAAAAATCACAGATCGCCGCCATTACTAGTAAAAAAAAAAAAAAATAATAATAAAAATGCTATAAATCTATCCCCTATTTTGTAGACGCTATAACTTTTGTGCAATCCAATCAATATACGCTTATTGCATTTTTTTTTTACCAAAAATATGTAGAAGAATACGTATTGGCCTAAACTGAGGAAAAAATTTGTTTTTTTGATAAAAAAAATTGGGATATTTATTATAGCAAAAAGTAAAAGTGTTTTTTCTCAAAATTGACGCTGTTCTTTTGTTTATAACGCAAAAAATAAAAACCGCAGAGGCGATCAAATACCACCAAAAGAAAGCTCTATTTGTGGGGAAAAAAGGACGTCAATTCTGTTTGGGTACAGCGTCACACGACCGCGCAATAGTCAGTTAAAGCGACGCAGTGTCGAATCGCAAAAAATGGCCTGGTCATTGAGCAGCCAAATCTTCCGGTGCTGAAGCGGTTAAAGAAAAAAAAAAAAACCACAACAGGAAAAGGCCTACCTTTGATACCTTTGACCCCTTCTGGCTTGCTCTTTTAAATGCGGGTGACGCCAATCAGCCTTACCACAAACTGAACTTTCTGAGGATCTCAAATCTTGTAACAATGAGCTCCTGCATACGACTTCACTCAGCCTCACCACTGGGACAGGTGTGGATCTCAAATCTTACGATAATGTAGTCTTGTAAAATGTGGAATCCTTAGCCGTCAGCTAGGTGAGCATCTAGTCCAGGTATAAGTTAATATGCATCTTCTGCTATTTTTTTTTTATTACCAAATTTTGCACTGGGGGTTATATATTTTTTGTTGTTGTTGCAAGGTCTGCTTTAACACTCTAATAAATAATGCACTCAGCAGGGTCAGTGCTCCTGCCTGGAAGAAGAATGGTTGGGGTGATAACGATAACTCTCCGTGAAGGAGGCTCCAAGTCACATCCACTTTGATGTGAATAGTAATCCCTCAAAAGCCACAGAAGATGAAAAATGAGCCATTCATTGTTAAAGCACAAAAGCCCAGATCGGCTTATAAAAGGGACCCTTGCAAAATAGTTACTGTCTCCACTGGTCTTTAGGTCTGCCATTACTGTAAATAATTTATCTCTGTGTCCTCATGGCTTAAAAGCAGTAATTGTTCTTCTCCTCGGCTTTCAAAACACTTCATATACCCGCCATACACATTGAATAACAGGCAAGTTCTTAGAGCGATATACTGACAAGGCTCTCCCCTGAGGGCCCAGCTACAATCAGCAATCTGATCACTAAGAATTATAGCAAATCCTCGGTAGGAATCTGTGCCCTGGAAATAGGCCCCTTCTCCACCCCACCTCTCCCAGGTGCAGGGTTTACAATGAGCACCTAAGGGACACCACAGCTATGTGACCCAGGTATTTACTCAGCACATCAACACACCCATGGGAAGAATGTACCAGGCTCATAGACCGCAGTAAGAATACATGCACAACACAGTGCTGCCCTGGAGTGGTGCTACTTCAACTACATTAGACATTACAGCAATAATGACAGAATTACAGATGTACATAACACGCCATGCTTGTTAAAGGATAAGCTCTTCTTTAGACAATTAACACATAATAGCTCTTCCAATAGACAGCCTGTATGGTGCTAGTATTTACAGAAAATGTATGGTACAGTACCTGCCCGCAAGATTGTGTTTCTAGCGTGATCCCATCGCGCTGGTTTTCGGCGACAGGGTACTGTGCATCTCCTGCTGGCTGCAATAGGAAAAACACATTTTCCTATTGCAGCGATCGCGAGAGAGAATTCCCCTCCGAGAGCATACCAGGCCCTTAGGTCTGGTATGGATCTTAATGGGAACCCCCTACGCTGAAAAAAAGGCATGGGGGTCCCCCCACAAAATCCACACCAGACCCTTATCCGAGCACGGAGCCCGGCCAGTCAGGAAAGGGGGTGGGGACGAGCGAGCGCCCCCCCACCCCAAAGCACCTTGTCCCCATGTTGATGAGGACAAGGGCCTCTTCCCGACAACACTGGCCGTTGGTTGTCGGGATCTGCGGGCGGGGGGCTTATAGGAATCCGGGATCCCCCTTTAATAAGGGGGCCCCCAGATCCCGGCCCCCCACCCTATGTGAATGAGTATGGGGTACATCATACCTCTACCCATTCACCTGGGGGGAAAAAAGTGTCAATAAAAAAAACACACTAGACAGGTTTTTAAAGTAATTTATTAGGCAGCTCCGGGGTTCTTCTTCCGACTTCGGGGGTCTCTTCCGACTTCTCCGCTCTCTCCGGCCTCTTCTCCCGGTGTCCGGTTCTTCTCCCGCTTTCCGGCCTCTTCTCTCGCTCTCCGGTTCTTCTGCCGGGCTCCTCCGCTATCTTCTGCTCTTTTGCCGCTCTTTTGCTAGCGTTGGCCTGGTCTTCTCTGTTGTCTTGTTCCCTCCTCTCTTCTTCCGATGTTGACACGAAGCTCTCTCCTGCTGTAATGCCGTGTGCGAGGTGCGCAACGACTTATATAGGCATGGGGCGTGGTTACCGGGTGATGTCACCGGTGACCCCGCCCCTTATGATGTCACAGACCCGGGGCAGGGCGCCCCCCTGCCCCAAAGCGCCCACCCCTTCATGTTGAGGGCATGTGGCCTGGTACAGTTCAGGAGGGGGGGGGGGGGGGCGCTCGCTCGTCCCCTCCATTTCCTGACCTGCCGGGCTGCGTGGGGGTCTGGTATGGATTTTGGGGGGGATCCCCACGCCATTTTTTCGGCGTAGGGGGTTCCACTTAAAATCCATACCAGACCTAAGGGCCTGGTATGCTCCTGGAGGGGAACCCATGCCGGTTTTTTATTTAAAATTTGGCGTGGAGATCCCCCTCATGATTCATACAAAACACCTGTCGGCAATGCTTGTCGCTCATCACGAAAGGAAAAGCACATTTTTCCTTTCCCGGCGCTGGCTCCCGCGACGGGGATCATAGGTGTCAAATCTCGCCGATAACAGCGGCGAGATTGACACAATATCATGGTCACATTATGATAAGTGTATGGTTAATGTTAACTAGTGTAGACTTCAAAGTGGTTCTAAAGGCAGAACGTTTTTTTTTACCGTAAAAGAGAAGAGAATGAGAGAATTTTTTTGTTTGTTTTTTTTTTGTTTTAAATCATACTTACAGTGCCTTGCAAAAGTATTCACCCCCCTTGGCTTTTTACCTATTTTTTTACATTACAGCCTTTAGTTCAATGTTTTTTTAATCTGAATTATATGTGATGGATCAGAACACAATAGTCTAAGTTGGTGAAGTAAAATTAGAAAAATAGATACGTAAAACTATTTTTCAGAAATAAAAAAATGATAATTGGCATGTGCGTATGTATTCACCCCCTTTGTTATGAAGCCCATAAAAAAGCTCCAGTGCAACCAATTACCTTCAGAAGTCACATAATTAGTGAAATGATGTCCATCTATGTGAAATCTAAGTGTCACATGATCTGTCATTACATATACACACCTTTCTGTAAGGCCCCAGAGGCTGCAACACCTAAGCAAGAGGCACCACTAACCAAACACTGCCATGAAGACCAAGGAACTCTCCAAACAAGTAAGGGACAGTGTTGTTGAGAAGTACAAGTCAGGGTTAGGTTACAAAAAATATCCAAATCTTTGACGATCCCTAGGAGCACCATCAAATCTATCATAACCAAATGGAAAGAACATGGCACAATAGCAAACTCACCAAAACTCATGGAACATGCAAGGAGGGCATTAATCAGAGAGGCGGAGACCTAAGGTAACCCTGGAGGAGCTGCAGAGTTCCACAGCAGAGATTGGAGTATCTGTACATAGGACGACAATAAGCCGTACGCTCCATAGAGTTGGGCTTTATGGCAGAGTGGCCAGAAGAAAGCCATTACGTTCAGCAAAAAACAAAATGGCACGTTTTGAGTTTGCGAAAAGGCATGTGGGAGACTCCCAAAATATATGGAGGAAGGTGCTCTGGTCTGATGAGACTAAAATTGAACTTTTTGACCAAAGAAAACGCTATGTCTGGCGCAAACCCAACACATCACATCACCCAAAGAACACCATCCCCACTGTGAAACATGGTGGTGGCAGCATTATGCTGTGGGGATTTTTTTCAGCAGACGGGATTGGGAAACTGGTCAGTTGAGGGAAAGATGGATGGTGCTAAATACAGGGATATTCTTGAGCAAAACCTGTACCACTCTGTGTTTGATTTGAGGCTAGGACAGAGGTTCACCTTCCAGCAGGACAATGACCCCAAGCACACTGATAAAGCAACATTTGAGTGGTTTAAGGGGAAACTTGTAAATGTGTTGGAATGGCCTAGTCAAAGCCCAGACCTCAATCCAATAGAAAATCCGTGTCAGACTTAGAGATTGCTGTTCACAAGCTCAAACCATCCAAGTTGAAGGAGCTGGAGCAGTTTTGCAAGGAGGAGGCAAGCTCATAGAGACTTATCCAAAGCGACTTGGAGCTGTGATAGCCCTACTTGGAGCTGTGTGGCTCTTTGCTCGACCCCCCCACGCTCACAGGGGCGCTGGGCAGTGGAGAGGGAGGGCTGCACCTTCACCGTGTGCTATAATGGCATAAGTAAGGATGGGCTCAGGCATGTTCGCAGCTCCACATGCCCGAGCCTACCAGGAAGCCTACACTGCGCATCGCTAATCACAGGCAGTGAGACATTTCCCGATCAGCGGCTGCAGAGATCGGGAAATGTCTCACTGCCTGTGATTAGCACTGCGCAGTGTAAGATTCCTGGTAGGCTCAGCATGTGGAGCTGCGAAAACGCCTGAGCCCATCCTTAGGCATAAGGGTTAAAAGGAGGAACCATAGTTGCCAGCAGGGAACACAATATTTAACACACCTGCATGCTTAAGAGACAAGGATAACGTTTTTTCTTATACATATTGACCTATTTTTATTCTGTTCGGTTCAGTCAGATAACCCTGCAGCCACGGATCCCCTGTGTCAGTGAGCAGCAGCTGCAGGGGAGAAGAGGGAGTGCTGAAAACAATTGGGATAGGGGAGCCTATGGGTGACATTATAACTCCCAGAATTCACAGCTGTTTTTGAGCCAGAGCTACAGGATCACTTGATGGGATCGGAGCAGATATATGTAAGTATGCAAATTGTTTTCATACAAGTTAGGCAGGAAAGGTGGGAGGGGGTGGAGGGAAAGAGTTTCTTTTGTAAGTTTTTGGATAAAGTGTTCCTTCAATCACTAAACTTAAGCCCCGTACATACGGGCCAAATACCGGCAGACATTGGTTGGTTCAATAAAAACCGACCGGCATTCGGCCCGTGTGTATGTTGGTCTGTGGGACAAGCATTTTGGAAAACCAGCAGCTTACCAACTCCCGATCAGAGCTCTCAGCCAATAGCAGATGTTCTGATCCTTGTGTATGTGGGTCTGTCTAAAGAGCATGCTCAGTGGGGGAGATCGCTGTACTAACTTCGGATGGTTAGTACAGCGGCTCCAACCGGAAACTTGTAGTGTATACCAGGCATTACTGCAAGACTTATTTCGTGGCTGATGCCTTTTGTTCTACCTAAGCAAAAGCACCAGAAGATGGCTAGAGGCTACACCAACTCCATATGGCCAAGATATCCAGAAAAACGCTTTATGTCTTAAGCCCCATACACACGGGCCGAATCTTGGAAGACATCGGCCGGTTTAATAAAAACCAGCTGTGATTTGGCCCGTGTGTACGCCACCCTTTTGGACAAGCATGCTGGAAAACCAGCAGCCAACCGACTCCCAATCAGTGCTTTCAGTCAATAGCAGAGAGCGCTGATTGGAGTGTTCTGGCAGGGGGGGGGCTGTATCCCTGTCAGAACACAACAGCTCAGCGGGGAGTATTAATTTTGGATGGTTAGTACAGCTGTCACTACTTGTAGTGTGTACCAGGCTTAACAATCTACTGTATATCTTATATTGCTGCCCTAGACCCAGGTCTGTGTGGCTGCTGCTCAAATCTGGCCATACCTACCGAGTTTATCACTGCCCATTAGGCCATCACATGTATTACCTAGTGGGACATACCTGTGTCTAAGCCGTTCACATAAGTTCTCTAAACACTGGTAAAAGTGTGGAGCCTCCACTCCCTCTAGAGATGCACCATCAGTAGAAGGCTGGCGTTGGCGTGGTGTAGCAGAACGTGATGTTGGGACAATGACGGTATTTAAGCTTTTGCCAGTGAGCAAATCCTGATAAACTGCAGCAGCGCTGTCCAAAAACTCTGCAAACATAAAAGATTAGTGTTCAGAATGTGTACAACTAATACGTTAACAGAAAATCACGTTTCAATCCCAGCAGAAATGTCTTGGAGACATCCAGGCTTGCACAAAGACTGGTGACATCAGTGCACAGTCATCAGATACTACACACAGCTGTCAAGTTGTGCAGATGATGGATGGGTTCTGTGTGGCCAGAGGGAGACTCACCAGAGTAATAAAACTGGATCTGGAAGGCATACAGGAAATCGGAGAATGACATGAGACAGTCCATTGCATCGTCCATCAGTACAATCCTGGCAAGACACAAAAGGGCCAGACTTAAAACAAACACTCAGGACAACTGAGGAACAAAACGGGGTTCACACTATTCCATGGTGGTAGAGTGGAAAAAAAACAGTCCTTGTGATTATGTACTGTATTGTAATATGAAAAGAAAAAAAAAAACTTCAAAACTGAACTCCAGACAAACTGCTAACTACCAGAGGTTCAAACTATTTGGAATATGTGACACCAATTAACAGAATTTTTGTTAACGCTGTTTAATTTCTTTACATAGCAGCGCATTTTCTTTGCTTTGGATATTAAAAATGAATTAATTAGCATGTTTTGCTTGTGGTGCTCAGATGCAGTGAAGATCCGCTTTAAATACATTTATGGGAGCTGTTTTACCTGCTAAGGCATTTGTATTAGTCCATCCAGTCTTGATATTTACATACTCCTTAGACAGCACGGCCAGGTGGATAACAATACTCACAGTAAGGAAAAACATTGTTGTCCTCTTTCCAGCCCCAGCCTGCAGACTAGACAATGAAGGAGCAGCAGCAGACTGATGAAGTCATCCCTCTGCTCTCATCTCCTATGGGCAAGTTCCATGTGAAAATATTTTCAAGCATCACACCCGATTGGCTACCATTCTTGCTCCTCCCTCTCTTAATTTAAGTGCATGTGTATACGGGATTTCAAGAGGCTGAGGTCAAGTTAAAATAAGGTACTTACATTAAAAAAAACAAAAAAAACCCCATTTAATATAATAGTGATAATAGCATAGCTCAATTAACGTGTGTCTTTTATGTCTGCCTAAAGGTTAGCTTTGAATCTGAATTCCAGACTGCTATAAAATCAGCAATTCAAGAAAGACTGGTATTCATTCATAGGCGTGCGCAGCCTTTTGCATTAGGGTGTGCAACCCCAAGCTCAAACACACATGCGTGTATATATATATATATTTACACTTTATTACTAAAAGTATTGTGACGCCTGAACTTTAATGGCATCCCAGTCTTAGTCGGTGGGGTTCAATATTGAGTTGGCCCACCCTTTGCAGCTATAACAGCTTCAACAGGTACATAGGTTGGACTTGATGGACTTGTGTCTTTTTTCAACCTCACCTAGTATGTAACTCTTCTGGGAAGGCTGTCCACAAGGTTTAGGAGTGTGTCTATGGGAATGTTTGACCATTCTTCCAGAAGCGCATTTGTGAGGTCAGGCAATGATGTTGTTTGAGAAGGCCTGGCTCGCAGTATCCACTCTAATGTGAAGGCCAGTCAAGTTCCTCCACCCCAAACTAATCCATATCTCCTTGCTTTGTGCACTGGTCCAAATCATTTGGTGGAGGAGGGATTATGGTGTGGGGTTGTTCTTCAGGGGTTGGGCTTGGCCCCTTAGTTCCAGTGAAGGGAACTCTTAAGGCGTCAGCATACCAAGACATTTTGGACAATTTCATGCTCCCAACTTTGTGGGAACAGTTTGGGGACGGCCCCTTCCTGTTCCAAAATGACTGCACACCAGAGCACAAAGCAAGGTCCATAAAGACCTGGACTTAGCAAAGGTGGCAGAAAATTAACTTCAAGTGCAAAAATTCACATTAAAATAGTGACTAAAACATATAAAATTAAATGTAACTTGTATCTAAAAAATAAAAATTCCAAAGTGCTATAATGGTGTGAACCTCCCAACTAAAAAGTTGTTGCACTTGAAGATAGTTTGTATTGCAATTATCTGTAGAGGGGTTTCCACCATCCCTGCTAAGTTTAAAAAAATGTTTTTGTCTTATTCTCATTTTGATGTGTATTACATGTGAAATCACATATCACTGGAATTATTGCACTTGAAGTTAATCTGTATGGCAAATACCTATAGGAGGGGTTTCCACCATCCCTGCTAAGTTTAAATTTTTTATGTCTTTTTTTAGTTTGATGTGTATTATGTGTGACATTACATATCACAAAGATCAGTATTGTGGTAATATTGAAGTTTATTGAGATTTCCATACATTAGAGGATTCCGCCATTAATGTAAAGTTGTTGATTAGTAAGTTAGCGTTGCGCTCTTTTTTTTTTATGGTTTGGGAACACATAACAGTGCTTAGCGGCAGGCCTTTTACTGACACTTTTTTATTTAACCTCCAGTAGTTTATTGTAAGTAGTAGTGTGGTGATTACCTATTATACTAAAGATTGGCATGTGGCATTAATAAACATCAACAGATTTCAGTTGTGCCCCACCAGGCCGCCCTCCCCCCCCCCCATGGATAATGTGCCTGGCTGATCATTTCCCCATCACTGCACTCAGTGCACTGATTGGCAGCACTGATGGGAACTGACTGGCAGCACTGATTGGTGGCATTGGTTGGCACTGATAGGCGGCAGTTATAGGCACTGATGGGCAACACTGATTGGCAGCACTGATAGGTGGTAATGATTGGCACTGATAGATTGCATTGGTTGGCACTGATTGGCACTGACAGGTAGCACTCACAGGTGGCATTGGTTGGCACCGATTGGCACTGATAGGTGGCACTATGTGGCTTTGGTTGGCATTGACAGGTGGCACTAATTGGGTGCATTGGTTGGCACTGATTTGCAGTGACAGGTGGCATTGGTTGGCACTGATATGTGGCATTGGTTGGCACTGATAGAGGAGAGGGGGAGTTTCACATTGAGCAGATCGCCAGGCTTGTAAGAGCCACTAAGTGCGTTAAACTGTTTGTAATGTCACTGCTTACAGAGACTAGCTGTCAAAACTCAGCGGTGATGTTGGGGGTGGGCGGGACTAAACAGCTATCATACACCAGCAATGGGATAGGGGCTGGGTGGGCCGCTCCGTGTATGTGGTTCCATCCCCTTTCTATTAGCTATCAAACACCAGCCAATAATTGGGCTGCTTAAGAAAGGGGGGGGAGCCACATACACGGAGCGGCCCACCCAACCCCTATCCCGTTGGCTGGTGTATGATAGCTGATGGAAAGGGGGCGGAGCCACATACACGGAGAAGCCCGCCAAGCCCCTATCCCGTTGGCTTGTGTTTGATATGTTAGTTGTTTGGTCCCGCCCACCCCCGACATCACTGTTGAGTTTTGACAGCTAGTCTCTGCAAGCAGTGACATCACATGATAGTTTAATGCACTTAGTGGCTCTTAGCCAGGCGATCTGCTCAATGTGAAAGCGCTATACACTCTCTTGCAGCATTTCACAGGACAACTCGGGAGACAGCCGGCATGCAGCTACACTAACAGGGGGTGATTAGGGTGTGCCCCAGCACACCCCGTGTGCACAACTATGTATTCATTAAAATGTTTTTTAATATATTATTTTTAGGTACCTGAACTTATAACTTCTCCTTTGCAGCATCACTCTAATTGGAAAAGGTATGAGAGTCAGTCTAGTGTGCCACATGTAAACATACCAGCAAGGAGGTTCTGACATGAGAAGGGAACAGAATCTGGAGCTCAATAGTCTGCTGCTGTTCCTTGGTTCTCCAATCACAGACCGGGTAACAGTGGTGATATAATTATACCAGCTTGGACTAATATTATTAGGCATATACAGGTGCATCACATAAAATTAGAATATCATCAAAAAGTTAGTTTGTTTCAGTAATTCAATTCAAAACGTGAAACTCATATTATATTGATGTTACACTCAGAGTGATATATTTCAAATATTTCTTTCTTTTAATTTTAATGATTATGGCTTACAGCTAGTGAAAACCCCAAATTCAGTATCTCAGAAAATTAGAATATTACATAAGACCAATAAAGTATGTTCATGTACAGTATAGTATGCACTCAATACTTGGTCGGGGTTCCGTTTGCATGAATTACTGCATCAATGCGGCGTGGCATGGAGGGGATCAGCCTGTGGCACTGCTAAAGTGTTGAAAGCCCAGGTTGCTTTAATAGGTCAGGCCAGTTTGGTAATCAAGCACAGTGATACCATGACCAGGTATTGGAACATTTGGCAATGTGGGCAGGTGCCAAGTCCTGCTGGAAAATGAAATCAGCATAAAGCTGGTCAGCAGAGGGAAGCCTGAAGTGCTCTAGAATTTCCTTGTAGAGGGCTGCGCTGACTATGGACTTGATAAAACACAGTGGGACCAACATCAGTAGATGACATGGCTCCCCAAATCATCACTGACTGTGGAAACTTCACACTGGACATCATGCAACTTGGATTCTGTACCTCTCCACTCTTCCTCCAGACTCTGGGACCTTAATTTCTAAATGAAATGCAAAATCTAGCACAGTCTGTGATGATTTGGGAAGCCGTGTCATCTGCTGGTGCTGGTCCACTGTGTTTTATCCAAAGTTTTAAGTCCAAAGTATATACATGGACATACTTTTCAGTAAGCCAACATTTCTGTATTAAAAATCCTTTTTTATTGGTTTTAGGTAATATTCTAATTTTCTGAGATACTGAATTTTGGGTTTTCACTAGCTGTAAGCCATAATCATCAAAATTACTCTGTATGTAACGCATCTATATAAAATATATGAGTTTCACTTTTTGAATAGAATTACTGAAATAAATTAACTTTTTGATGATATTCTAATTTTATGAGATGCACTTGTATACCATTCCAGGCCGATGACCCTGGAATCTGAAAATCACTTAAGTAGACACTGCTACTCCAGTGATCACCATGTGCTTCTGGGGCCTGTGCTGAATGGCTGGCCTGCTGAATTTGGAACACAGAAAGTTGGCCACTCAGCACTGATGCCATTCAGAGAATGCTTTGCATTCATTCAGAAAATGCAAAGCATTCTCTGAATGGCACCTATGCCAAGCGGCCAACCTCCTTTACTGAGAATGCAGCAGATCAGCCGCTCAGCACAGGACTGGGAAGCAAGTGCAGATCAGTAGCGGAGTCTGCTTCAGTGATTTCCAGCTTCCAGAGGCATCGGCCCGGTATGATATATACTGTACATAGTTACATTGATCCAAGCTGGAACACTCTTTAACTGTAATCGAAAAAGCAACTGGCTGGCTGGCTGTGCTGTGCGGTAGGGCTAAGCCAGGCATGTCCACAGTCCGGCCCGCGGGCCAATTGTGGCCCACGTTTCGGTTTAATGCAGCCCCACTGGTAATTTGGACATATATATATATCTTTTGCGACCCCCAACGAACCCCCAAGCACCACGCCTGGGGATTTGTTTGGGGGGGTGGCAACAAAAGATATATACTGTATACCATATCGTTCTGGCAGCCTCGGAGGGGCCAGGGAGGGGGCAGGACGACTGCTGTCAGATTACATACAGAAGAATCTCATGTTTACTCGGCGGCCTCTGTAATAGGGTTAGGCTGGCATTAGACGACTGATCTGTCTATCAAAGGAGGCGGGACTTTCTATTAAAGAGGCCGCTGAGTAAACAGGAGATTCTGCTGTATGTAATCCGTTGACGCTCGTCCTGCCCCCCTCCGTCCCCTCCGAGGCTGCAGGTGGGAATCAATCAGGCTGCACTGATGGCAGTGGCGAGGCTGCATTCATGGCAATGGCGAGGCTGCATTCATGGCAATGGCGAGGCTGCATTCATGGCAATGGCGAGGCTGCATTCATGGCAATGGCGAGGCTGCATTCATGGCAATGGCGAGGCTGCATTCATGGCAATGGCGAGGCTGCATTCATGGCAATAGTGAGGCTGCAGATGGCCACTGATTAGGCTGCATTGATGGTCACTGACTCTTATTTTGCTTCACAGTTCTTTATTTAAAATTCTTTTTCTTCCCTGAAACTTCCCTCTTAAAGTGAAGGTGCGTGTTATACACCGGTGCCGATAAATACAGTATATCCAAATAACACGCCCAAGCTCATCCTTAGACTCCTCATCACACACAGCCACAAAGGCAAGAGAATTCTTGGGCAGTGTATTAGTTAATTTGCATTTAAAGTGGAGTTCCACCCACTTTTACAACTCTTCAGCATCCCTCACTAAACTGTGCACTGTAAACAAATTGGATATTTTTTATTTTTTTTTCTCAGCACCTACTGTATATCTACTGTATTCATTTTTCACTTCCTCCTCCCCTGCCGAGGCCCATCGCATCATTTCCTGTTTGCAATGCCTTCTGGGAAGGGGCGGCAACCTGCTCTGAAACTGCCGTTGCTATGGAAACCTGACCTGAAACCTATTACACTGCTTGTGCTGCACTGAGCATGTGCGAGATCTGCAAGGATGAGATACAGGAAAAAATACAGTCTGGTTTCAGATGCCCACACTTAAGATGGCCACGGCCTGCTGTAAGTTTATAAAATAAACTACTAAACTAACAAAACAGACCTTAGTTTACAGACTAACTTTACTAGAATACATTAAGCTTGTGTATTATAGGGGTATTTTTATTTAAAAAGTATAATTTTAGCCGGAACATCACTTTCATTTTAATGGTTCAAAAAATGTCAGGCAAAATGGTCGGCCCTCACGCATGTTCACTTCTGGCCCTCTTTGAAAAATGTTTGGACACCCCTGGGCTAAGCAATTCTCATTACAGGATGGACAGAAATACAAATGCTTCAGCGAGTAAAAAAAGCTCCCTTCTTCTGCAAACTTGATAATTCTAACAAAATGATGTCCTTTATGAAAATAAACTTATAGTTCCCTTTAAGTCTGCAGGGCCTTTAGCACACAGAGGGGTAACTGAGGTAAACCACATTGTTAAAGGCAGGGATCAGGCAAGTTATGACATAATTTTAACAGCAGGGATTTCCCAAACTGTAATGCCCTCCAGATGTGCGACTGTTTAGGGTACATCATTTCGGATCACGGATATCACTGGCAAAGTGTTCCTCAAACACATCTCTACTGCAGGCGTCTCTTTCATGTGTTTTTCCAAAGCCCAGCACAGATCTGTTTGATGTTCTGTACAAAGTGTAAAATATTCTGTTAAACCCCCCTCCACACTATCTCCCTTCCCACAAAACGTGAAGCCTGAGAGCAGGCGCGGTACACCAGAATAGACTGGGGAGTGTGGGAGAGCAATGAGCGTCAGAATCACAGGGGCACAGTGGCCTGTATTGTGTGCCTTTACCTGTCATGTGTTTAATCTGCCAGCTGACTGATGACCTCATGGCAGAGTGTCTGTGCACTTGCACTCTACGGGTAACAATATTGTCTTTTTCGGCCTCGTGTGTTAGCCTGGCCACCTGTTTGGGAAATGTCAAGCTGTAAGACAGCACGTTATTAATTCCCTGGTATTCTGTACTGCATTTCAGCAAAGAGGACTTGTCTAATGTGGCTCCGATTTCAATATAGGTCGCTTAGACAATACCACTTCATTTACACAGTTAATCCGGAAGGGAGCTATTATGAAACTACCAGGTCCTGCAGAAGTTTAAATGGTTATGTTTGGAGGGGCGTGGCTTGGCAATGGCGCTGTGAGGCTGCTCTTTCTGGGAGCTCCGTGCTTCGCTCAGACTGAGAACCGGATCTAGTGCACCTACCGTGCAAACAACTATATGTCCATGACGGACAGACCTCCGGGAACACCTGCAGCCAACAAAAACGCGGACATTTCAGCTTATTTCCTGCGGAATACAGCCACTCCGTCACAGGCCCCCGAATCCAAGATGGCGCCGCCGCGCAACAACAACGCAGGCACAGCATCGCTCAAAAAGACGTGCAAAGGGCCCCCCAGTGCCTCTCAAGGTAACGGGTCTCTCCCCCACAGACCGGACTCCCCGATCATATCCCCGGAAATCCCGGGGATAGACAGTTGCTCGTTCGCGCAATCTGTACAGACTGCCAGCACTCAGGGGCCAGCACTGCCTGAAGGCTGGAAGGAGCTGATTGCCCTTCTCCCCACTAAAAAAGACATCTCTGACTCGGCAGCTACTATCGTGAATACCCTTTCTAAAGAAATCCATGACCTTAAGCAGAGGATAGATACAGTAGACTCTAGGGTATCTGAGGTGGAAACGTCCACTTCCCTGCTAGAATCCAGAATGTCAGCCATGGAAAAGGTTCATGTTGATTATAAAAAACGCCTGATCCTGATGCAACTTTCCATAGATGGAGAAAATCGCAGCAGAAGAAACAACATCAGAGTACGCGGCCTACCTGAAGCCACATCAGGGAGTGACCTCAGAGCTACGATAGTGGCCATATTTAATCGATTGCTGGACAAACCACCTACAGCTGAGCTGGAACTGGACCGAGTGCACCGTGTGCAGGGTCCTAGGAGAGGAGACGATCCAGCACCGAGAGATGTATTGGCGAGAGTTCATTACTACACAATCAAGGAGGAAATTTTACAGAAGTCATGGACCCAGGGCCCCCTGGACTTTGATGGTGCGACTGTGCAACTCTTCCCTGATTTATCGCGACTCACCCTACGCATGAGAGGCCAACTACGTCCATTACTTGAAGCAATCAGATCAGCAGGAGCCACATACAGATGGGGACACCCCTTCCACTTGATTGTTCTGAAAGGGACCAACTCATTCGTACTGCGATGGCCGGAACAGCTTCCCGACCTGTTCGGGTTCTTGGAGTGCCCCGGTTTCTCCGTGCCCAACTGGCTGGACTTTCCAATCACCCTCAACAACCCACGTTCTGCATCACCAAGACCCCAAAGATCCAGTAGACGACAATGGCGCTCAAGGTCCAGGATATCCCCGAGAGACAATCTCACCTCACCAGAGTCTTGATTGGACTATTCTTCCTGATCTCATAAAATATACACACGGTTCCGTGAGTGGGTCCTGTATAGTTTAAGGGGCTTATTATGTATATGGGTTATTAGAAGGCCTTGCACCTTGTTACAGAGTGGCAATGCCTACAATGGTTGTTTAGACCCAAATGCTTTTGAGGCCTTCTCGCTGCGCCTCCCCCCCATGGTTCCCCACTTGTAACGGAGGCATTTTTTGTTGCTCCCCGTTTATTTTTATTTTTTTTATTTTATTTATTTATTTATTTTTTTCTGGGGACGTGGGGTGGCGGCGCTGGGGGAGCCCTGTTTCAGAAGACACGGTATTGTGTATAGCTTAATACTGTTTTGATCTTAGGCACCAAAGTTCACTGTGAAAGTTATGTTACAGACGAGTAGTTAGTGTATGCGTTTCTCAGTGTTCACATACACTACATTACAGGGGGTCACATACACACAGCCTGAAGGTTAAGCAACATGACAAATAGAGTTGTTTTTGGAATTTTTATTATTTTTATGTTTTATATCTATGTTCCATTTATAGCGGTAATAGTCTGGTATCTTTTATTCTACCGGTTCTCTCCTGTCGACACGTCTCCCACTGTGTCGCAGAGTCTAGTCTTCCACACCCACTAATAGGTAGCGCATACGTGCGCAAGGCTTAGTTTAGCAACAGTAGGATAATTCATTTGTCCTTCTTAGTATTGTTTCTTCTCATCTCCTAGCTTTCACTTCCTTCTTCCTCCCTCCCTCTCTCAGTCCTCCCCTCTACTTCTTCCTATCTGCCCGTCCTCCTCTTATTCCTCCACCCCCTCTCGTCCCTGGCGGTGGTTCCGCCCCCGCCCCCCCCCCCCCCCCCCCCCGCTTTATACCTCTCTGGACATCTTCTTTATTTTTATATTTTTGTTTGGTATTGGTGTGCGACATGGCCCCCCCAGGTAATCCCACGGGTCCACGCACGCGAGGAGAGATAAAATTTACCTCCCTCAATGTTAGGGGTCTGGCGACACCGGAGAAACGCTCCAGATTACTCTCAGACCTGAAAAAGACACGCTCACAGGTGGCGTTTATTCAGGAAACACATTTCAAACAGTCGGCAGTTCCCAGACTTAGTAACAGGGACTTTCCCAATGCGTACCACGCTCCCTCCCCTTTGTCGAAATCGAAGGGGGTTAGCATATTGATAGCCAGATCTTTACCGTGGACGCTGTTAGAGGAGAGAGCAGACCCACATGGGCGGTACCTGCTCTTAAAGGGCAAAATCAGAAATACCACAGTGACCCTGGTCAATGTCTATTTTCCCAACTCTGACCACCTGTCCTTCTTGCGTTCACTTACTCCCTTGATCCTGGAGTTCCGGGAGGGTTTGTTCCTGATGGGCGGTGATTTTAACTTTGCCCCGGAGCCATTACTCGACGTTTCGAGAGGAGCGTCTCATTTATCCTTCGCTTACTTGAAAAAACTCAAACAGGAGTTGGCTGGCCTGCAGTTAGTCGATCCCTGGAGGGCCATGCACCCTGAGGAGAGGGATTACACCTACTTCTCTGCGGTGCATGGAACCTACTCCAGGATAGACTTTTTCCAGATTCAACATAAGGATCTCCCTTATGTCACCTCATCCCAAATTGATTACATTTCCCTATCGGATCATGCTCCCACACATGTAACCATGTGCTGGGATACAGAACTTAGATCCCCCCCAACTTGGAAACTAAACGAGTCGCTGTTACAGATCCCGGAAGTACGCACAGAGATAAATAGGACACTAACCAAC
The DNA here is from genome assembly GCF_042186555.1 of Aquarana catesbeiana. Lineage (NCBI taxonomy): Eukaryota > Metazoa > Chordata > Amphibia > Anura > Ranidae > Aquarana > Aquarana catesbeiana. Next base: position 51,166,837 of record NC_133334.1, on the reverse strand, counting down.
TATTTCTCAGAAAACACGGACCCACAGATGTCTTCAATGACAATATGGGAGGCCCATAAATGTGTAATAAGAGGTGAACTAATTAGGATCGGGGCTGCAAAAAAAAGGGAAAGAACCAAACAGATTGATTCCTTGATATCCCAGGTGCGGTCTCTCGAGCTGCTACACAAGAAGTCTATGGCCGAAACACACCTCAAGGCTCTATTGAAGGCCAGAGGTGACTTGAAAGATCTTCTGTACCACAAAACGTTACAGAATCTGGCTTGGGCTAGAAGATCTATGTTCGAATTTTCCAATAAACCAGGTACCATGTTGGCCAGACTTCTACGTGGTCCAAGACAGCGCACTTACATTCCATCAATAGTGACCTCACAAGGGGCGAAAGCTCACACCTCCAGAGATATAGCCAGCGAATTCGTTAAGTATTATCAACAATTATACAACCTACACAAGGGGGAACCCGTGGGTTCTTTAGAGGAGAAGGAGAGGTTGGCGGGTGAATACATCGGGTCCTCGGGTATGCCTACTTTGCCAACTGAAATAAGTGACGCTTTCGAAGCGGACATTACTCAGGAAGAACTAGTGCTAGCGCTGGCACAAACGAAACCCAGGAAGGCACCGGGGCCGGATGGCTTCACCCTGACCTATTACCAGACCTTTGAGCCCAACCTGTCGCCACACTTTCTCAAAGCGTACAACACATTAAAGGGGGGTAGTACTAACATGGTAGACTCCCTACGGGCATTTATATCCCTGATCCCAAAGGAAGGGAAGGATCCCAATTACTGCAGTAACTACCGCCCGATTGCGTTACTTAACGTGGATCTGAAATTATTTTCCAAAATCCTCGCCAATAGAATCTTACCGTATATCCCACAATTGATCCACCTGGACCAGGCGGGGTTTGTGCCGCTGAGGGAGTCGAGAGACAATACCATTAGAGTTCTCAATCTTATACATGAAGCGAGATCAGTCCAGAAGCCTTTTCTGCTCCTCTCCACGGACGCAGAGAAGGCTTTTGATAGGGTGGCCTGGCATTTTATGCGGGCCACTCTGGAGCATATTGGAATAGGCCCAAACATGAGAGGCTGGATCTCATCTTTGTACTCGGCTCCCTCGGCGGCGGTACGGGTCAATGAGTGGCGTTCGGAATTCTTTGACATTTCAAACGGGACGAGACAGGGGTGCCCCCTGTCCCCACTGATTTTCATTCTCTCCCTCGAGCCGTTCATGTGTAGCATTCGTGGGAATCCTAATATAACGGGAATTACTAAACCCTCCGGACACCACAAAATCGCGGCCTTCGCCGACGATCTGATTTTTTTCGTCTCCAACCCACAGATTACGCTACCCAACATCCTTTCAGCTCTTAAGGCATATGGGGAATTATCAAACTACAAAGTCAATTGTGCCAAGTCCGCGGTGTTGAATATCACACTACCAGCTAGAGAAGCTGTAAACATGAGCAAATCCTTCTCTTTTAGGTGGGCGGAGAAATCTATCCGCTACCTGGGGGTGGACATCACCCCGGACTTGGCACACCTATACACCAGCAATTTCGTACCCCTACTCCAGAGACTTAAGATAGATCTCCAGACGTGGCACAGACTTACCTTGACCTGGTTTGGGCGTTGTACCGCCCTGAAAATGACAGCCCTACCCCGGATTTTATATGTACTTCAAACATTACCGATCCAGTTACCAACTACTTTCTTTAAGCAAATTCAGTCTATCATTAGAGAGTTTATTTGGTCTCATAAATCCCCCAGAGCGAAAATACAAACACTGACCAAACCCAAAGATAAGGGGGGAGTGGGTCTCCCGGATATCTCTCGATATTACCAAGCGGTTCACTTAGCCAGGATTGCCGATTGGCACTGTAACAGAGACTCCAAACAATGGGTGGGAATGGAAATTGAAGATTCCTCTATTCCCTTACTCCCATCCCCGTGGCTCATGTCCACCCCGCCGGTGGACATGAAATCTCACCCGCTAATAGGTGCCACCCTCCGGGTAGCGAGGAAAATATTCCGCACTACAGACATAGCACCGCTACCCTCACCCATGACGCCGATTATAGGTAACCCGGACTTTACCCCCGGACTCACAAGTCGCCGATTGAGACAGTTGACGATTAGTGAAAAACAGTCCCTAGGTGAGATTTGGCCCCGGGGAGAACTTCCAACTGCCTCTACACTCTCCAGACTCATAGATCCTCCATTAGACAGCTTCAGCACTCTTCAACTTAGACATTATCTGAAGACCCTCCAGAAATTACACTATGCCCCTCGGAGCCACACTCCCCTGGAATCTCTCTGCAAATCTGGGGAACCAATTAGACACACACTGTCGTTTCTATACGGTCTTCTGATGAGTCAGGGGGGGGACTCAACTCCAGAGTTCCTCCTGAAATGGGAAAGGGACCTGGGGACACAGTTCTCCACTCAACAAGGAGAGAAGGTCTTAGTCTTAGCACATAAGTCCTCGATTGCGAGCCATTATCAAGAAGCGGGATATAAAATCCTGACCAGGTGGTACAGAGTCCCATATATGTTACATAAAATGAACCCGTCGCTGTCAGATAGGTGTTGGAGATGTGACAGGGAGGTGGGAAGTATGCTTCACGTCTTTTGGTCGTGCCCACTCCTGAGACCATTTTGGGAGGAGGTGACCACGACTATTCAAAGTCTGACCTCGGTCAATCTCAAAGACAACCCGGCCGCATGCCTTCTACATCTGACCACGAGACCGATTCAAAAATACAAGAAAACATTGACAATGCAACTCCTAAACGCAGCTAGGACATGCATTCCGGCGCTCTGGCGGAATCCTCTCCCTCCGTCCAGGGTCATGTGGTATTCAAAAGTTAACTGTATTTTACGCATGGAGGAACTGACGGCAACTCTACAAAACAAAGAGGAACAATTTATTGACAAATGGAGACCCTGGAGATATTTTGTGGGTACAGACGCATATCTGCAGGACATGGCAGAGACACAATCTCCGCCTACCTGAGATACAACCCCAAAAACTCCATTGAAACAGATATACGTATACACCCCTTTGGGGTGTGGCGGGTGGGATCGTGTTGGGGGCGGTGTCGCAGCCATCCCTTTACAATCCCTTCTTTTTTGCCCTCTTTTCACCCTCTCATGCATCCCCTTCCCCTTTCATACCCCGCTTTTCTTTCCACTTTCTACTCTTTTCTTCTCTTTAGTATCTTATGTCTCGATCAGCTCACTAAGCAGCCGTGGTGACGGCGATTACGAATATAATGTGAACGACATTTCTTGAAGTGAGCAGGTAACACTCACCTATATAGCAAAAGACATATCTGTCTTTAAAGGTTTAAATATTTTAATAGATATCAAAACTGTTCATAAACAATTTAAGTTTTATGCAAGGAGGCCCGTTGGTAGGCAACCTTGATATAATATATTATGTATGAAACTGATATACTTTTGGCTAGAACATATCTAGGCTACCATATTTGTTTGGTAAATAACTTGGATTTTGGGCTACAGTTATACTTCATACGATTCAAAAGTATTTTTGTATGGAATACATCACCTGCTGTAACCTAGACTGTATTTCTATGCCTTCTGTGTATCAAAATAAAGGAATTTAAAAAAAAAATGGTTATGTTTGTTTTACCCAACAGTTAACGTTTGTAAAAGTTGTACACGGCTCCCCGCTGGTTAGAGGTTAGTGATACCCCGCTCTGCTCGGTGTCCCTGGTAGGGCCAGGAGCAGAAGGGGAAAGAACGATATAAGGAGGACACACATGACACATAGCAAGATAAAAGAATTACAACCACAGTTGCCTTATTATACAATCATATCTTTATTTCTGAAAATATTATTACAGTTATTATTGTACAAGCAAAGAACATAATAGACCGCATGGTCATCTAACATTGATTCTTATGTGTCCTAACAAATATGGGATCTGTTTTGTGTACGTAAAATGAAAAAAAGTTTTGTTTTTTGTGTTTGTTTTTCAATAAAAATGATCTGATTTAAAAAAATATATAGATCTTAGTTGCAGTTATTTGCCAATTTACAGTATATTACCAAAAGTATTTGGACGCTAACCTTTACACGCACATCAACTTTAATGGCATCCCAGTCTTAGTCCGTAGGGTTCAATATTGAGTTGGCCCACCCTTTGCAGCTATAACAGCTTCAACTCTTCGGAGAAGGCTGTCCACAAGGTTTAGGAGTGTGTCTATGGAAATGTTTGACCATTCTTTCTGAAGCGCATTTGTGAGGTCAGGCAATGATGTTGGACGAAAAGGCCTGGCTCGCAGTCTCCGCTCTAATTCATCCCAAAGGTGTTCTATCGGGTTGAGGTCAGGACTCTGCAGGGGCCAGTCTAGTTCCTTCACACCAAACTCGCTCAACCATGTCTTTGGGGACCTTGCTTTGTGCACTGGTCCAAATCATTTCGTGGAGGGGGGATTATGGTGTGGGGTTGTTTTTCAGGGGTTGCGCTTGGCCCCTTAGTTCCAGCTAAGGGAACTCTTAAGGCGTCAGCAGACCAAGACATTTTGGACAATTTCATGCTCCCAACTTTGTGGGAACATTTTGGGGATGGCCCCTTGTTCCAACATGACTGCGTAATAGTGCACAAAGCAAGGTCAATAAAGACATGGATGAGTAAGTTTGGAGTGGAGGAATTTGACTGGCCTGCACGGAGTCCTGACCTCAACCTGATAGAGCACCTTTGGGATGAATTAGAGCGGAGACTACGAGCCAGGCCTTCTCGTCCACCATCAGCGCCTGACCTTTACAAATGTGCTTCTGGAAGAATGGTCAAAAACACACCCCTAAACTTTGTGGACAGCCTTCCCTGAAGAGCTGAAGCTGTTATTGCTGCAAAGGGGGGAGCCAACTCAATATTGAACCCCATAGACTAAGACTGGGATGCCATTAAAGGTCATGTGCATGTAAAGGCAGGTGTCCCAATACTTTTAGTAATATAGTGTATGTGGAAGTGACATGCAGCACCAAAGCAACTCTGTTTCTTCTTAAGCCAGCCATAGACCATTCCTATCTCGGCAAGTTCAGCAGGAACTGGCCGAGATTCGAGCTATGTATGGGCAGGCTAAATGTACCAAGTTGATCGATATATCAACTTGGGTACAACCTTTTTTTTTTACATGCGATTATCGCTAGCAGCTGTTATAGCCGCTAGTAATAATCAATGTGTTCTCCTGGTGGGACGGCTTTCCCCGCCAGGAGAACACAATAGCCCCGCGGGAGGGATTCCCCTGTCAACACTGTCTGTGATGATGGGGAAATTCGAAAACCCATAGTTACAGGAAAGAAATTTGCTCTGTCAATGGCTAACCTTAATCTAATCAGTGTTGGCATAATGGGACATACAGTAAAAGTTTATATAGACTAAAGCCGACCATACATGGATCGAAAATTCATCTAGTTCAGCAGGGGCTGACCAGATTTCGATCCATGTATGGGCACCCTGGTTGTACAGAAGTCAATCTACTGATCGACTTCTGTACAACCAGCCTGTTGGGTTGTTCCCAATCAGTCAGTGGCATTGGCAATAGCTGACAGCACTGATTATTGTATTCTGATAGTGGGGAAGGCACACCACCATCAGAACACAATAGCACAGTGGGAGGATTCCCCCATCCACACTAAATGTGTGGATGGGGGAATTAAATATATATATTTTTTTCCGCTCAACCTGCTGGTTGAAGGAAAAGAAATTATGAATGTATGAGCTGCCTTAGTGCTAACCTGGGGATAGATCAAAACTCTCTGTAGTGCATACATATGAAAAATAATTGCTTAATAAGTGAAGACTTCCCATGTGCATGCACCAAATACAACAGCCAGATAAAAATGGCAGTTGCTAGTGCACACTGGGAGTGCAAACTAATTAAAGGCATGCCCAATATAATTCTCCAGCACTTAGCCCTACAATACCATACAGGGATTGTTCAAACCCACCCATATGCATTTCTTTTGTTTAAAGGAGAAGTACAGCAAAAGCTCATTTGGCTGTTCTTCTCCTGTGCATCACAGGAGTGCAGTTCGCTCTGCACTCACGTAACTCATTTTTAGCAGACAGCACACTGTCGGCTGACGTCACAGAACTGGTCCAGACTTTGGCAAGATCGTGACAATGGAGCTGGGATCCACCCACGTGCCTGGCTTGGCACCTCCCATTGCCCAGCGCTCCACTGAGCGTGGGGGGGGCGGGGCCGATCAGAGACCTGCTGACTGATAGTCCCCAGCTATCTGCTCAGGGAGCTGTGAGAAGCAAGGGGTTGGCAGTGTTTGATCGCTCGGTTCTCAGTGTTAAAGGCGCCGATGCTGCATCCACCTAGGGAGGTATGATTCTTTATTAAAAAAAAAAAATACTCTAATCTCTTTTACGCCTCCCTGGAGGTTTTTTTTTTTTTCCTCTCCAGTGATGTCTGCAACACTCTCCTCCAAACTGGAGCTGCCCTCCACAGTGCTCTTTCCCACCTTAAAAATGTCCTCAGCCTTTCTAGCAACCTGCACATGATTAACCAAAAGCAAGAGGGGAGACTCTGATGGGACCTGTATGGCATTCGAACAGGAGGACACACGGGTGCAAAAGAGGACATCAGAGACAATTTCTTGGCTTTCCCGTTGCTTACCCAAACCTGAGGAGGGATTGTCACTGCCTATGCATAGTGACTGGACCCAAGGAACCTGGCATTTCAGATAAGCTTGCTGTAAAGGATTTAAACAGTGTGTGCATGTCTATAGCAGTGTCTGTCTGTGTTCACTCACCTTGCTGCTTTCTGTGTCAGGTCCATGGGAAAGTCTGGGCACAAAATCTGCAGCAGACAGTGATATTCCTTTATGGTCAAGAGATCTACAGGAGACATATACTTTGTTAGAATTTCAGGGGAGCAAGGCTATTTTCCGAAACTGAAAGAGCAAGTAAAAACTATTTTACAAACTTTTAGGACTTATGTAGACAGGTTTCAATCTGTTTTTGTGTTGCTTTTGAGTTTGACCTGCTTTTTACACACTGTCAACGTGATTATAAGCATCTGAGTTGCATCTGTCCTGAGCTGCTTCCAATTGCTTCAATCTGCTTTATATTCACAAAGATTTGTATGAGGAACCAGATTCCTGGTTTAGGCTGGTGAATACCGTTGACCTGTTGATGGAATGGCAGCTGTTAAACATTACCAAAAGCAGTGGATTGATGGGAAGAGATAATAACCATGATGGTTTAGTAGCTTTATTCTCACATGGCATCATTTTGTGACAGTGTCCAGTTCTGGGGATTGGCCGCTCAGACCCAAGCATTGTCACTTGTGATTCCCCCAAACCTGGAATCCACTGTTAGCAAGGGCTCCAGCAGTGCAGAAAGGAGGCATGGGAGTGTAGCTGGGTAGGTATACAGTCTATCATTGTGTATGGCCACCATAAGGGCTCTTTTGCATCCAGTACCAATGAAACTACTTTCAGAACACAAGTTGCGTGACAAGACATGGAAATCTCAATGCAAAAAGCCAAACCTGGTGAATGAAGATACACTACATGACCAAAGGATTGTGGACACCTGACCATCACACCTATATGTACTTGTAGAATTATCCATATGCATTAAGGTTTTCCACATGATTCTGAATTGCGTCTTTGGTCATTCTTGCCTATTCAGCCTAAAAAAGAATTTGTGAGGTCAGGGACTGATGCTGTGTGAGAAGATTTAGCAATTGGCATTCCAATGGATCCCAAAGAAGTGTTGAGGTTAGGACTCTTTTGGGATCACTCAGGTTCCTTCACACCAAACCCCTCACACAGACCACGTCTTTATAAAAATTGCCATTATGCCCCTAAACCCAATAATTTGTAAGGTTGTCCACATACTTTGGCCCTATAGTGTAACTATACTCAGCATAAGTTCACAAGCGTAATTGGAAGATGCTGGAACAATGTATCAAGTGCTCCCTTTCTAGGGTAATCTGGTACAGGTCCTTACTAGTAAAGTAGTTAAAAAAGAAGTTATAAAAGTATTACTAAGCAAAGGCTATATACAGTGGGGAAAATAATTATTTGATCCCCTGCAGATTTTGTAAGTTTGCCCACTTACAAAGAAACAAAGGGTCTATAATTTTTATCATCAGTGTATTTTAAATGATAGAGACAGAATATCAACCAAAAATCCAAAAAAACATACAGTTGTGCTCATAAGTTTACATACCCTGGCAGAATTTATGATTTCCTGGCCATTTTTCAGAGAATATGAATGATAACACAAAAACATAACTTTCACTCATGGTTAGTGTTTGGCTGAAGCCATTTATTATCAATCAACTGTGTTTACTCTTTTTAAATCATAATGGCAACAGAAACTACCCAAATCACCCTGATCAAAAGTTTACATACCCTGGTGATTTTGGCCTGATTAACATGCACACAAGTTAACACAAAGGGGTTTGAATGCCTATTAACCACTTACCAACCGGCCCATAGCCGAATGACGGCTGCAGGGCGGTTGGATAACTCTGGGTGGACGTACTATGACGTCCTCCCAGAATTCCCCTCTCGCGCGCCCCCTGGGGCGCGCACCCGAACACATCCGTGTCCAGGGGACCCGGCGCATCACGGATCCCGGTAAATGGCCGCTGATCTCGGCCGTTAACCATGTGATCGAGCAGTCAAATGACGGAGCGATCACATGTAAGCAGACCGGCGTCATCTGATGACGCCGGTTCCTCTCCTCCCCTCCTGTGTACCGATCGGTACACTGTGAGCGGGGAGGGGGATGGATGGATGTCTGCAGCGCTGTGGGCTGGATGTGTAGTGCCCACAGCGCTGCACAGAGACATCCATCCATCCATGCTCAGCCATCCCTCACTACTAATGCTGTGCAATACTCTGCAATACCAGCACAATACTCTGCAATGCTGTGCAATACTCTGCAATACCCCCACAATACTCTGCAATACCCCCACAATACTCTGCAATACCCCCACAATACTCTGCAATGCTGTGCAATACTCTGCAATACCCCCACAATACTCTGCAATGCTGTGCAATACTCTGCAATACCCCCACAATACTCTGCAATACTCTGCAATGCCCCCACAATACTCTGCAATGCTGTGCAATACTCTGCAATACCCCCACAATACTCTGCAATACCCCCACAATACTCTGCAATGCCCCCACAATACTCTGCAATGCTGTGCAATACTCTGCAATGCCCCCACAATACTCTGCAATGCCCCCGCCATACTCTGCAATGCCCCCCGCCATACTCTGCCATGCCCCCGCCATACTCCGCAATACCCCGCCATACTCCGCCATACCCCGCCATACCCCGCCATACTCCGCCATACCCCGCAATACTCCGCAATACTCCGCAATACCCTGCCATACCCCGCCATACCCCGCCATACCCCGCCATACTCCGCAATACCCCGCCATACTCCGCAATACCCCGCCATACCCTGCCATGCTGAGCCATGCTCAGCTGTACTCGGCCTCTGTATGTGGCCAGGCTGTGGAAGTCTCACACATGGGGTATCGCCGTACTCAGGAGGAGCAGGAGAATCTATTTTGGGGTGTCATTTTTGGCATGTACATGTTATGTGGTAGAAATATTGTATAAATGGACAACTTTGTGTTAAAAAAAAAAAAAGCGTTTTAACCACTTCCCGCCCGCCGGCCATCATACAACGTCCTTGACTTTGTGCGGAGATATCTGAATGATGGTTGCAGCTACAGGCATCATTCAGATATCAGCTTTTTCAGCCGGCGATTCCCTACACCATGAGAACGATCATAGCAGCTGTTCCACTGCTTGATCGTTCTTACGGGAGGCGAGAGGGGACGACCCCCCTTCCCGCCGCCTTGCGGTGCTTCTACCGACTCACCGCTACGATCGAAGCCAGGATCTTTTTTTTTTTTTTTTTTTTAATTTCAGGCTTCCCAGCCTAGAGGTGAGATGTGGGGTCTTATTGACCCCATATCTCACTGTAAAGAGGACCTGTCATGCCATATTCCTATTACAAGGATGTTTATATTCCTTGTAATAGGAATAAAAGTGGTCAAAATTTTTTTTTTTTGGAAAAAAGCATCAAACTAAAATAAATAAAGTAAAATGAACAATAAAAAAAAAAAAAAAAATTTTTAAAGCGCCCCTGTCCCTGTGTGCTCGCATGCAGAAGCGAACGCATACGTAAGTCCCGCCCACATATGAAAACGGTGTTCAAACCACACATGTGAGGTATCGCTGCGATCGGTAGAGCGAGAGCAATAATTTTGGCCCTAGACCTCCTCTGTAACTCAAAACATGTAACCAGTAAAAAATTTTAAAGCGTCGCCTATGGGGATTTTTGAGTAGCAAAGTTTGGCGCCATTCCACAAGCGCGTGCAATTTTGAAGGGTGACATGTTGGGTATCTATTTACTCGGCGTAACTTCATCTTTCACATTATGCAAAAAACATTGGGCTAACTTTACTGTTTTGGTTTTTGTAAAGCACAAAACATTTTTTTTTTCCAAAAAAAAGCGTTAAAAAAATTGCTGCGCAAATACCGTGCGAGATAAAAAGTTGCAACGACCGCCATTGTATTCTCTAGGGTCTTTGCTAAAAAAACATATATAATGTTTTGGGGTTCTAAGTAATTTTCTAGCTAATAAATGATGATTTTTACATGTAGGAGAGAAATGTCAGAATTGGCCTGGGTGCTCCAGAACGCCTGAAGGTGCTCCCCTGCATGTTGGGCCTCTGTATGTGGCCACGCTGTGTAAAAGTCTCACACATGTGGTATCATCATACTCGGGAGTAATAGCAGAATGTGTTTTGGGGTGTAATTTGTGGTATGCATATGCGGTCTGTGAGAAATACCCTGCTAATATGACAATTTTGTGGAAAAAAAAAAAAAGTAAAAAAAAAACCTTGATTTTGCAAAGAATTGTGGGAAAAAATGACAACTTCAAAAAACTCACCATGCATCTTTCTAAATACCTTGGAATGTCTTCTTTCCAAAAAGGGGTCATTTGGGGGGTATTTGTACTTTTCTGGCATGTTAGGGTCTCAAGAAATTAGATAGGCCGTCAGTAATTCAGGTGTGATCAATTTTCAGATATGCGCACCATAGCTTTTGGACTCTATAACTTTCAAAAAGACCAAATAATATCCACCGATTTGGGTTATTTTTACCAAAGATATGTAGCGGTATAAATTTTGGCCAAAATATATGAAGAAAAATTACTAATTTGCAAAATATTATAACAGAAATGAAGAAAAATGTATTTTTTTACAGATTTTTCGGTCTTTTTTCTTTTACGGCGCAAAAAATAAAGAACCCAGCAGTGATTAAATACCACCAAAAGAAAGCTCTATTTGTGTGAAAAAAAGGACAAAAATTTCATAAAGATACAGTGTTGCATGACTGAGTAATTGTCATTCAAAATGTGAGAGCACCAAAAGCTGAAAATTGGTCTGGTTAGGAAGGGGGTTTAAGTGCCCAGTTGTCAAGTGGTTAAAGGTAACCACCCTCACCTGTGTGTATAAAAGGTCAATGCGTTTCAGGACTCCTGACAGACCCTTGCATCTTTCATCCAGTGCTGCACTGACATTTCTGGATTCTGAGTCATGGGGAAAGCAAAAGAATTGTCAAAGGATCTGCGGGAAAAGGTAGTTGAACTGTATAAAACAGGAAAAAGATATAAAAAGATATCCAAGGAATTGAGAATGCCAATCAGCAGTGTCCTTAATAAGTGGAAAATGAGGGGTTCTGTTGAAACCAAACCACGGTCAGGTAGACCAACTAATATTTCAGCCACAACTACCTGGAAAATTGCTCGGGATGCAAAGAAAAACCCACAAATAACTTCATAACTTCAGGTGAAATACAGGACTCTCTGAAAACATGTGGTGTGGCTGTTTCAAGATGCACAATAAGGAGGCACTTGAAGAAAGATGGGCTGCATGGTCGAGTCGCCAGAAGAAAGCCATTACTATGCAAATGCCACAAAGTATCCTGTTTACAATATACCAAACAGCACAGAGACAAGTCTCAAATCTTCTGGCACAAAGTAATTTGGAGTGATGAGACCAAAATTGAGCTCTTGGCCACAACCATAAATGCTACATTTGGAGAGGAGTCAACAAGGCCTATGATGAAAGGTACAGCGGTGGATCACTGATGTTTTGGGGATGTGTGAGCTACAGGAAATTTGGTCAAAATTGTTGGCAAGAAGAATGCAGTATGTTATCAAAAAATACTGGAGGAACGTTTGCATTTATCAGCCAGGAAGCTGAGCATGGGACATGGACATTCCAACATGACAATGATCCAAAACACAAGGCCAAGTCAAACTTTCATTGGCTACAGCAGGATAAAGTGAAGGTTCTGGAGTGGCCATCTCAGTCTCCTAACCTTAATATCATTGAGCCATTCTGGGGACATCTCAAACGTGCAGTTCAGCCCAAGAATTTACAGGAACTGGAGGCTTTGCCAAGAGGAATGGGCAGCTTTACCATCTGAGAAGATAAAGAGCCTCATCCACAAATACTACAAAAGACTTCAAGCTGTCATTAATGTTAAAGGGGGCAATACACAGTATGAAAAACTGGGGCATGTAAACTTTGATCAGGGACATTTGGGTAGTTTCTGTTGCCATTATGATTTAAAAAGAGTAAACACGGCTGGTAATAAATGGCTTTAGCCAAATACTAACCATGAGTGAAAGAAAAGTTTTTGTGTTATCATTCATATTCTCTGAAAAATGGCCAAGAAATAATAAATTCAGGCACGGTATGTAAACTTATAAGCACAACTGTATAATACAAGTGTTATAAATTGAGTTGCAGTTCAGTGAGTAAAATAAGTATTTGATCCCTAAGCAAAACATGACTTAGTACTTGGTGAAGAAACCCTTGTTGGCAAGCACAGAGGTAAGATGTTTCTGTAGTTGGTTACCAGGTTTGCACACATGTCAAGAGGGATTTTGGTCCACTCTTCCTTACAGATCTTCTCTAAATCCTTAAGGTTTCTTGGCTGTCACTTGGCAACTTGAAGGTTCAGCTCCCCCCATAAATTTTCTATAGGATTAAGGTCTGGAGACTGGCTAGGCCACTCCATGACCTTCATTTGCTTCTTGGGCCACTCCTTTGTTGCCTTGACGGTATGCTTTGGGTCATTGCTGAAAGACCCATCCACGACCAGTCTTCTGGCTGAGGGAAGAAGGTTCTCATTGAAGATTTTACAATACATGGGCGTGTCCATCAATATGGCAAAGTTGGCCTGTGCCTTTAGCTGAGAAACAGCCCCAAAGCATAATGTTTCCACCCCTGTGCTTGACTGTAGGGTTCTTAGGGTTATAGTCAGCATTTTTCTTCCTCCAAACACGGCGAGTCGAGTTTATGCCAAAGAGCTCAATTTTGGTCTCAGCTGACCACAGCACTTTTCTCTCAATCCTTCTCTGAATCATTTATATGTTCATGGGCAAGCATCAGACGGGCCTGTACATGCACCTTCTTGAGGAGGGGGAACCTTGCAGGCGCTGCAGGATTTCAATCCATGGCGGTGTATTGTGCTACCAATGGTTTGTTTGGCGACTGTGGTCTCAATTGCCTTGAGGTCATTCACAAGCTCTCCTTGTGTAGTTCCGCACTGATCCTTCACTTTTCTCATGATCATCCTTACCCCATGAGGCAAAATCTTGCATGGAGCTCCAGACTGAGGGCGATTGATGGTTATTTTGTATTTCTTCCATTTACGAATAATTGCTCCAAAAGTTGTCTCCTTCTCATCAAGCTTCTTGCTGATGGTATTGTAGCCCATTCCAGCCTTGTGCAGGTCTACAATCTTATCCCTGATGACCTTTGACAGCTCTTTGGTCTTGCCTATGATGGTGAGGTATGAATGGAAGGTTCTGGAGATTCTGTGGACAGGTGTCTTTTACACACATAACGAGTTGTCCTTAGGAGCACCTTCTTAAATTGACAGGACTAATCTGTGTACCACATGAGCACATACTGTAGCCAATCTGTGGGAGCCAGAATTATTGTTGATTGGTAGGGGATCAATAACTATAGACCCTACATTTCTTTATAAGTGGGCCAACTTACAAAATCTACGGGGATCAAAAAATTATTTTCACCACTCAGTCTGCTCCAGTGTTTCTATGTAATGCCCTCTGATTTAGACTCAGACTCATGCTGTAAACATGGCCTGGGTCCTGGCCTGGGTGGTCAGGATGTCTCAAGTGAAGGTAGGCAGAGAGGGGGTGTCAAGAACCGACGTGTTTTCATAGTGTATAAATATCTGCAGAACAGTTATAATTTTCACAGTGGTTTCTCTCCCCAAACCCCCCACACGCCACAAGGCTGCTGGGAGCGGCCTATGAAACTCTTGGCAGGAGTTAAAGGCAGACAAGAATCAATGATATTTCAACATAAGGCCGGGAATAACCACCGAGACTGCAGTGTCCTCTGTGATGCAGAATACAATAAATACCATGGATTGTACTGGCTTGGGTTCAAGATCTGTACCGCAAAAAAAGGCCAGAGTGGAGTCTGAGGTTATACTATTGAAATTATAGTATACAGTCTACATATACTAGTCAAAGATAATCTTGATAGTTGCATAATTGGATTGAAAAAAGCCCATCAAGCTGTCGGAAGCTGTTTATGAGGTCAAAGCCCCCTATTATTAATAGGTATAGGTCATTTTTTTAAACTATAAAAACCTATATGATTTGCCCTTCACCTTCTACACAGTGGGGATGATATACTAAAACTGGAGTGCGCAAAATCTGGTGCATCTTCTGCATAGAAACCAATCAGCTTCCAGGTTTTTTTTTTTTTTGTTAAAGCCTAATTGAGCAAGCTAAAGTTAGAAGCTGGTTGGCTACTATGCACAGCTGCACTAGATTTTGCACTCTAAAGTTTTAGTAAATTAACCCAACTGTCTCCACTGTTATTAAAGGAGGAGTAGGGCCAAAAGAGCTTTCTCTTGTGGGTCATAGAAGTGCACTTAGTTTTGCACTCCTGTGATCCGTTTTTAGCCGACAGCAGGCTAAAGTCCGCTGTCAGCTTACGTCACAAAGCTGGCCCAGACTCCGGTGAGATCCCGACTTCAATGTCAGGATCCATCCAGATGACTGGATCGACAGCTGGCTTAGCCTCTCAGTGAGCCGCTGGGAGAATAAGCCAGCCGCTCCCACTCCCTGCCCAGCCCAGCACTCCAGAGCGCTAGAGGGGCGGAGCAGTGAGCTGGTTCTCTGCTCATTGAAGACCAAACTAAACTGAGTGATCAGAGGTCTTTGATCGCCCAGTTCTCAGTCTCAGAAGTGGAGGGGGACAGATGCAGCATTGGTCCGAGGTAAGTATAGATTTTTTTCTCTTTAAAAGAGGATTTACATATAATAATAATATTTATATAATTAGAACATAAATGATGTATGAAAGTTAATACCGTAACTCAAATACATTCCCGTGACACAAAATGGTCCCTTCTATGGATCCAAAATGCTTTCCTGCTATTTCCTGTCTAACTCCACAACTAAGACACTCTAAATGTGAGCCCACTTTTAAGAGGAGGTTCACAGCTTTAATAATTGTGCTATGCACCCAGGTTTACTGCAGGAAAATGCAGATTGTAGTGGAGCCCCTAGACATCCACCAGGTCTGCAGCTACTGCCAAGGTTCCCTTGATGATCCTGGCTATGGGGAAAGAGATTGATAGGCTACCTTTCTTTAAGTAGCAAATCAATGACTTCACAATGACAAGAGCAGATCCCCCAGCATGACCCAATCCACAATTTTCTGGGTTTAATTAACAAACTCTTAAGAATGATTTGCTTGTGAGGTTCATGATTTGGTCATGATGGAGGCTCATAATAATAATCTCTTGCATACTCTTCTGTGATCAGGACTGTCTGGGAAAGGCCTGACTGCTGGGATGAAAAGGGAGGCGGTGCTGTGATAGGAATCAGTCTTGGGTACTGATTTAGTATTGGGCTCAGGAGACAGCAAACATTTCCTGATACTATTTTAAAACTGTCATCAAGTGTATGGAAACGTCACTGTGACTGAGATATACTGTAGCGAAGCTGCTGGAACTAGCTGCTGATGTACTTCCTGTAAGTGTTATTAATCCTTGTGCAATAAATGATGACCTATTAATACTACACTTAGTTGGCGCCTCCCCCCTCTCTGCTTCCACGTGTCTTATAGAGATCCTGGACACACTCTGAGGATGGCTGCCTTCTTTTACTTTCTCTTTCTACCCACTGTTCTTGGACTAAGACTTTTTAGCAGTTTGAGAGACATACATCATTTGGAGCACCAGATGCCCCCCCCCCCCCCCCCGTATACTTCTGTGCAAAATTATCTCAGTATAATTCAACTATAGACTAGATATAGAGTCCAGTCTAATTATACTGGTTCACGTTTTCGAAGCCCTAATGAAGGGGGCACAGGTACCGCCTCCAAAACGTGTTGGCTTTGCAAACAATTTGCCTTTGCAATAAACTTGTATTTGGAGTTGAATTTTATGGTGTGCTGCTATAGTTGTAAATTACGCATACTGTACCAAAGACTCTGTTAGCAAGTGAGTCTTCATTTCACACTTTAACATAGCACCTAACTATTAAAGAGGGGTGGAATAGTGCTCAATAAAAAAAAAAATTAAAGAAAATCAAAGAAAAAAAAAAAAAGGACCAGTCATTGATATTTTCTGTGGGTCCCTGCAGCAGATCTTTCCCCAGTACTGACATACCATGCCATGCTTCACTTTGGGGGTTTTTTACTAAAGGAAAATCCACTTTGCACTGCAAGTGCACTTGGACGTAAAGTCGCTGTAGATCTGAGGGGGAAATGCAAGGAAAATAAAAAAACAGCATTTTAGCTTGCACATGATTGGATGATAAAATCAGCAGAGCTTCCCCGCATTTCAGATCTACCCCTTAGATTTAGAGTGACTGCACTTCCAAGTGTACTTGCAGTGCAAAGTGGATTTGCCTTTCGTAAATAACCCCCTTTGTCTCTGTATGGAGATAGCCATATTATTAGAGGAGCAGAGCTTTATTTACCTGTGCCAAGTTTACTGCCCCCCCAAACTAATAGGGTTTGTTTACTCGTGTGACACTACTGTTTACTGAATGTCTCGTTAGCTGAAGGTGGGCGAGCGGTGCTGTACAACCATGGCTTAATCACCATATGCTGAAAACTGGTGGGGTACTGAAGAAGAAACAGTAGGAGAGCTGGAGAAAGCACAGACCTACAGAATGAATCAGGTAGAATCAGGTAGAAGCAGGGAGATCCTTCCACTGCAGATACAGATCACCAGACTCTCAGACCTCTGCAGAGATCCAAGTTCAGCTAAGCACAAACATTATCGGCTGAATCACAATTGGCATTAACCACTTAGCATGCTATCTGTAATGCACAAAAAAATAATTCAGAACATGAAACAAAAATAATGCTTCCACCGTTTACTGGTTGAAATACAGTGGAACCTCGGTTTGCGAGCAACGCGGTTAACGAGCGTTTGGCAAACCGAACACTGTATTTCTAAAAATCCTAACTCGGTTTGCGAGTGGGTCGCCGATCGGCGCCGTTCGGAAATGCACGGAAAGGCCTGAGGACAGTTCGGCTGACCTCGGCAAACCTCGGAAAGGCTCGTGAACGGAGTCTTTCCGAGGTTTGCCGAGGTCAGCCGAAGTGTCCCTCTGGCCTTTTCAGCCGTTTCCGAGGCTCTCCGGCGCCCCTCCGCCTCTGGCCCTATGCATTATTGGATCCCATTGAAGTCAACGCAGAACAAATTATTTTCGTTTCCGCATTGACAGGGAAAACGCGCTTTGATATGCGAGTACATTGGATTACGAGCATACTCCTGGAACGGATTATGCTAGTAATCCGAGGTTCCACTGTAGCTAATTAAGTTACTAATTTTCCTGTTATCCTGTACCCTATTCCCCCTCTTTTCCTTATATTTCCCAAATATAACCCAATAATTCTATACCTGCTCTCCTTTTCCCAACCTCCTGTTCTCATATTCATCCTATTCCGGCTCATCCATTTGCTATGGCATCTCTTCTCCTTTCCCCATTAACCTTTTTCACCTTCTCTTTCTTGATGCAAATTACGCTTATACACAGGGTTTTTTTTTTCTCAGATAATAGGTGCAGAAACTCCCCCTTTCAACTCCCGTCTTGTTTCCACCCCCTACTCACCTTAAGCACTGTCCCTTAATTCCTCCTTATCCCCTGAGGCCAGCAACAATACACTCCCTTTCAAAAATAGCTCCCCCCAGCAACAATAGACCTCCCACAACAAAGTACCCCCCCAAGCAACAATAGATCCACCCCAGCATTAGCAGACTATTGACAACAATAGATCTCCTAGCAGCCAGCATCAACAGACCCTCCAGCGGCCAACAATAGAACACTCCCTCAACAGTAGATCCCTCCCAGCAGCAACTGAACCCCTCTACCCCAGCAACAATAGATCCTCCAGCAGCCAGCATTAATAGACCCCCGAGCACACCTCAGCACCCCTTGTCAATAGATGCATTCAGTGCCGGAAGTGCATTCCCCTGTGTTCCTGCTGAAAAAAAGCCCTACTTATACAGTGGAACCTCACATTGCGAGTGGTTTACAAACATTTCGCAATACGAGCTGTTTTTTTTTTTAATCCTGACTTGGTTTGCGAGTGTTGGCCCGCAAGACAAGCAGGATTCAAGCCTCTGGGGTGTGCAGTACCCCATAAGGCCATAGCTGCGGGGGGTGCCGGTGATGCTCGGAGACATTCAGAGCCGCTCACATACACTCGGTTCACGAGTGTCTCCGAGCGTCTCCGGTGCCCCCCCACCTCTGGCCACATGCGGTACTGCATAGACAAGCAGTGGCTGTGAAATGGATTATCTGAGTTTCCATCATTTTCTATGGAGAAACTCACTTTGATATACGAGTGCTTTGGATTACAAGCATTCTTCTGGAACAAATTATGCTCGTAATCTAAGGTATTACCTCGTTTGGGTCTCAACCAAGGAAAACTGAATTATTGGATCACTTTTATTGGTTAGAATTAAAGCTCCCCTACGTGAGACATTTGACACATCATGTATCAACTGTTACCTGTATACTTCTATTCTTGACATGCATTTTATGGCAAAAAAAAAAAATTAAATTAAAAAAAAAAAGAAATATTGAGCTTTGTTGTCGATCCTTATTGGCGTAGTAACGCCTGGTAAAATCACATTATTTAAAACAAGAAAACTAGATGCCCCCTGTGAGCTTTCCTTCTATTATGTTCTGTTTTTACTGTTATTTATTTCCAACACAATTATTTAGTATTTTACTTTTTTTTTACTAAAAGTAAAAGATCTAGAACAATACTCCCTGCAGGCAGCAGGGGGAGACTTAGCAGTAGAGTTCGGGGCAGCAAACCACAAAGTAATGAGTATCCGCACTTGTGATAAATGTAAATTGGGATGCTGGAAAACAGCTTTACACACAGGAACACCATGACAGACAAGTCATATAATCTCTCCCTGGGCAACTCTGGGAAAGGGAACGGCAGCGTGAAATATCATTTAGCATCTTGCTTTGTCAGGCGGCTGAGTGTTAAAAGAAAAAATAGAAAAGATGTAACTGGGAAGCAGAGAACAGAATCAGAACATATGTCTGGTATCAGTCTATGGCATGCGACAGCAGCCGAAGCATAAATCTGATTGGCTGCAGCACATTTCTTCCATTTTGTTTATGTTTATGATCACAGTCGGCAATCATTATTGCCAATGGAACACAACTGCAGGCTAAGATCCTCAGTAAACACACATTAGAAGCAGTACAAAAACCAAGGTTATCTAATCTCCACACACAAAAATGTAATCAAAATGATATATTCTCTTTGTGTGCAGCAAATGCCTTTGCAAACCTAGTTATTACCTTGTAAAAATAGCAGTGACATCTAGAGCTGAGGGATTTTCTTAAAAAAAAAAAAAAAACTCGATTCACTATTCGAATCGAGTCTTTATTTATTTTTGATGGCCACCGCGCCGGTCCTGAGGAGCTGCGGGCAGGAGTTTTTAGGCAAGGCCACGGCTTCGGCCTAGTCCGCGGCGTCCGGCCTCGCAGACTAGGCTGAAGCCACGGCCTCGCCTAAAAACTCTTGCCCGCAGCTCCTCAGGACCGATTCAAGATTCAAGATTCAAATCGATTTTTTCCCCAGCCCTAGTGACATCATTAATGTGTTGTATGTAGCCTGTGCAGGGAGCAGAGCTGTGGGTGGGACCCAGCAGGCTCCACCCACTACAGGCTGCCTGCAGAAAACTACAGGAGGGGGCGGAGACAAGACCAGTCACCCTGCACAAGAAGAGAGAGCAGCAGTGACCGGTCTTTATTATAGGAAGCTGCTGCGCAGAGGCAAAGTGCAGAAGCGATTTATTGCTGGATTACTGCACAGATTTGAAAAAGATAAATAAGGCACACCAAATACAAAAAACCCACACATACCTCTTGCATTTAACTCCTTCCCGTCCACGCTATAGCCGAATGATGGCTAAAGCGCGGACCTACTTTGCCAAGAGGCCGTCAATAGACCTCCTCCTGTGCTCGAGGGGCATGGGAGGATAGCGTGAGGAGAAAAAAAAATGCTGATCACCGTCAGCTGTCAGAGGGACATCGGTCCCGATCATGGAAAGCAGCCGCTGCCTCATCTGTGCCCACCTGCCATTGCCCACCAGTGCCACCTACCAGTGCACAACAGCGTTGTCTATCAGTGCTCACAGTGCCAGCTATCAATGCCAATCAGTGCCTTATTACCAGTGTTACCTATCAGTGCCGCCTTATCTGTGCCTATCAGTGCCGCCCATCAGTGCCACCTTATCGACGCATATCAATGAAGGAGAAAAACAAACCATGAAAACAGTTTTTTTTTAAATTTTCGATCTTTTTTTGTTTGTTTAGGAAAAAATAAAACCCCCAGCAGTGATTAACCACTTGCCAACCGCTGCACGCCGATATATGTCGGCACAATGGCAGCGGTAGGCAAATGGGTGTACCTGTATGTCCCCTTTAATTGGCGGGGCTAGCTGGCGCTAGCCTGCCGCGTACAGCGTGACCGTGCCCGCGTGACCATGATCGCTTCTGATCCACTGCTCTGTGTGTCCATTCACACACAGAGAATGGATCAACCCTGCCTCTGCTCTCTCCTCATTGGCTTACTGGCTGTGATCGACAGTAGCGGGAGCCAATGAGGAGGAAGAGATCCGGGAGACTCGCTGCTCTTGTGCACATCGCTGGATCAAGATGGGGCTCAGGTAGGTATTAGGGGGGGCTGGGGAGGCTGCTGCACACATAAAGTTTTTTACCTTCCTGCATAGAATGCAGGAAGGTAAAAAAAACCTTCAGCCTTTACAGTCACTTTAATGGAGGAAGCTGAAGCTGGAAGCTGATTTGATACCATGCAGAGCTGTACCAGATTTTGCACTCTCCAGTTTTAGTAAAGCATTCCCTTAAGCTGGCCATAGATGGAGCATTTTTTTCCCCTGCAACCACGGGTTGCAGGAAAGAAAATAGCTTGATTCCCCCATCAACACAGTCAGTGTTGATGGGGGAATCCCTCCCACAAAGCTATTGTGTTCTCCTGGCGGGGGAGGGGGGACACGGGGAACTGTCTGGGCCAGCAGAACATACAGTGATTATCGCTAGCAACTATAGCCATTGGCAATACTCGCATGAAAAATCCAACAGGCTGGTGGTACCCAAGTTGATCGATCAATCAATCAACTTGGGTACTATCAGCCTGCCCATACACGGTTAGAATCTCGGCCAGTCCCTGCTGAACCGCCCGGGATTCTAACCATCTATGACCAGCTTTAGTGTTTTTTGTTCAGCAAGTGGGCTGGATCCTACCTGCCAGAACATTGCATTCTGACAATGGGACTCTCCGCTGTTAGAATACACTGATCAGCGGCTGCAGCCACTGATAAAAGAGTTTTCCAGTGTGTCTTTGCAACAGAAGTCGATCCAATGATCGACTTCTGTCAAACAGGGGGAGCGACACACAGATCGATTCAATGTAAAAGGTGCATTGTAGCGCACCTTTAGCTTTTCCCTTTAAAGCGCCTAAAACGGCTGGTCGCCTGCAAAGCAGATCAAACTTCAATCCATCTGTACCCAGCCTTATGCTACCCAAAATGGAAAAAAATGGTGGCTTCACCTATACTATGGGGCGCGCTCACATGGACACATTAACCCATACCGTTTGTTCCAAGCAGCTCTGAGCTGCATGCAGGCAGCCTGTTCTTGTCAATGCAGCCACCAAATCTAAGGACTGGTTAACTGGGCTATATTACATTTGTTTTTTGGGTTTAGATATCCTTCAGCTCCCTAAACTATAATCTTTATTACATGCCCTGTTATTTTAAGCAGTGGAGGCCAATGAGAGTTGACAGTCACAAGACAGACACTTACGACCGTTATGGCAAATAAATAACACATGCTTTACAGTTTAGCGAACTGAGCCTCATGTCCTCCAGCAAATGCTTTGGACTTCAAGGGCTGAAATTTCTTCATGGGCATGTTTGAAAAAAAATAGCTGTTAGATAATCTACTGAAGTGCCAAACGTCTTCTCTTTTATAAGGTCTTGGATAGGGTGGGGTAGGGTTTTTGAAGCACTGCCAAATTAGATGCTGGCTCCATCTTAATAAACATTAATTGGGCACTCTGTAAAAGTTTAATGATACACTTGTGCTATTAGATAAGATTTCCTGCATGTAAAAACTACACCTAAAGCACACGTCCTATACCAATGTTTTCAATCAGGTCAGATTCACTATTAGGCACAGTAGGTCTGTGTCTATAGGTGCTAAAGACAGTCAGTCTGCTTTTCCCTGTGTTGTTGGCAGGCCTGCATTTTCCTTCCATTAGCAGTATAAATACTAAGAAATACTCCAGCAACTTGTGGCTTACACAGGACTTTCTTTTGAAATGTCCCAGATGGTAGCTAAATGGGGCCAGAGATGAATCATTGGTTGCTAGGAAGCCAGTGGCTGCAGGCTACTTAGCAACCCACAAGACCTGTGCAAGAAGCTGTCACTTAAAAGACAGCTTTCCAACACATATGACCAACAGTGAGCACTGGTATCGCATTGTACGCCAACTCAGAGTTGGTCTTATCACCAGTTTGTGTATACCGTATATACTCGAGTATAAGTCGAGTTTTTCAGCACATTTTTTTGTGCTGAAAGTGCCCCACTCGACTTATACTGGAGTCAAGCATTTTTCTGCAGCAAAAAATTTCATTTTCCAAACCGACTTTGGGGCCCCGTATCTCAGGGCCACTTAGCGCTAGGAACCCCAAATTTGGTGTGCAAACCCAGTGGAACTGGTACCACAACATATCCAAAGCTGGAGTTCCTAGCCCCAAGTGGCCCTGAGATACGGGGCCCCAAAATCGGTTCAGAAAATGTCATTCTCTGTTGCAGAAAAGTGCTTGACATTTTCTGAACCGAATTTGGGGCCCCGTATCTCAGGACCACTTAGTGCTAGAAATCCCAACTTTGGATATTTTATGGGGCTAGTTCCACTGGGTTTGCACACCAAATTTGGGGTTCCTAGCACTAAGTGGCCCCGAGATACGGGGACCCAAAGTTGGTCAACTGTGTCCATCTGCAGCAATGTCATTTCGGGACACTTTGGGTTCAGAGACCCCAAATTTTGGCTGCAGCTAGGGGGGCATCTAGGAACCCTTAACTACCGAGTTTGAAGTTCGGGGGACCTATGGCTGCAAATGGGCACAGTGAGGCATGCAAATGGGCACAGTGAGGCTGCAAATGGGCATTGTTGACCCTCTTTTCCACTTACAGTAGCTGTGCATTTCTCACCCTTGTCTTATGCCCCGTACACACGGTCGGACTTTGTTCGGACATTCCGTCAACAAAATCCTAGGATTTTTTCCGACGGATGTTGGCTCAAACTTGTCTTGCATACACACGGTCACACAAAGTTGTCGGAAAACCCGATCGTTTTAAACGCGGTGACGTAAAACATGTACGTCGGGACTATAAACGGGGCAGTGGCCAATAGCTTTCATCTCTTTATTTATTCTGAGCATGCGTGGCACTTTGTCCGTCGGATTTGTGTACACACGATCGGAATTTCCGACAACGGATTTTGTTGTCGGAAAATTTTATCTCCTGCTCTCCAACTTTGTGTGTCGGAAAATCCGATGGAAAATGTCCGATGGAGCCCACACACAGTCGGAATTTCCGACAACATGCTCCGATCGGACATTTTCCATCGGAAAATCCGACCGTGTGTACGGGGCATAATACTTAGGTCAATACGTTTTTCCCATTTTTTTGTGGTAAATTAGGGCCTCGACTTATACTCGGAACGACTTATACTCAAGTATATACGGTAAGTGAACTGGCGGTTATTCTTTTTGAATCTGTTGTAGCCATCACAATAGATTCTAAAAGTTGGGGTAGTCAGAACTGCCTGAACTTGGTGCACACAACAAAACTGGTACAGAAACTGTTGAAAAGCTTGCATGAATTAAAGGCCATACCACCAGAAAAATGTTCTTATTGCTTTACTGAAGTCCCCCCAGTATGTGAGTAAAGCAAGTATTTTAGTGGGGTAAATTAAAGAAATGGTATTTACACGGACATAACATATAGGGCGTTTATCGGTAGAGCTACAGATCCTGCAATAATGAGTGTTAGCCTTTGGAGTCAACATTAAAGCTTGATATGGGTAGTGCAGAATCCTGGATTTTTAAGAAAAGGTCAAACTCTACCGGATGAAAAGCGGTTTACAAATCAGATGGAAAGGTTAGAGAAAATAATAGAAGGGAAAAGTAATAATATGAAGGGGAAAGGTGAAGAGGGGGTAGGGGGAGAATGGAGGATTGGGGAGCAATGGAGGATTAGGGAGCAGTGGTATGAATGAATGAATGAATGACTTGTATAATACTGCAAATGCGAACTGAATCGCCTCAAGGCACTTGGTCCGTACTGTGTAGTCCAGCTTGTTAGAAGAGGTAGGTCTTGAGTTTTTTCCTGAAGGCCTGATGGTTTTCTTCCATACGGATGTTGGTCGGTAGAGTATTCCATAGCCGTGGTCCTTGGACTGCGAATCTTCGTTCTCCCTTTGATTTGTAGAGGGTATAAGGCCTCTGTTCAGAGTCCAGGCTGGGGGTCACCCTCATGGATTGACAATGCTCCATGGATAAAAGGATAGAAAGGTTCTGTCTATATCATCAGGGTCAAAGTATGTAATCCAGGGGACTGTGGGCTCAGTTTTGAAAAAAAAAAAAAGTACATGGTATGTGGCTGCCATCACTACCTTGTAAGTCACTTGGAACAAGCATATGGCATGGAAAGTGTGAACTCCTGTCCTGAATGTTTGCTGTAGGGCTCACTGGGTAGTAAAGCAAGGATCAGGAAGACAACTCTACGGCTTCATGTACATGGGACATTTTTACAACCTCTCCTGAACGATTTACCCCCCCGCTCTCCTGAACGATTTACCCCCCCGCTAGCGGCCGAGAAAGGGTTAAATACAACGCAAAGCGCTGCTGCAGCCATGCTGCCCCACGGATTTCAATGGCCAGGAGTGGTTTAGGAGCGCTCCTTCACTGCTCCAAAGATGCTGCTTGCAGGAGTTTTTTTAATGTCCTGCAAGCGCACCCCTCCAGTGTGAAAGCCCTCAGGGCTTTCACACTGGAGAGACAGGAGCGGCTCTTTACAGGTGCTATGCAGGCGCTTTTTTTAGCCTCAGTGTGAAAGGGGTCTAAATGTCCGTTCAACTGCAGCAACAGTGTACATGAGACCTACACCTCCAAAAGCCAATTCTATAAAAGCTCATTCACACCAAATCTGTTAATCTGCACTGATCTGAATAGATCAACATAGGCTCAATGCAAGAGCATATAGAAAAAAAATGTTCTGTGTAGCCTGTTTACACCATAATGCTTTGTTGAAATGCAGTACACTGCAGAAGAATTTTGCTTGTCTGCATTCTTACCCAGTGCAACTCATTTCACCGCACTGCATCACAATGTAGGAGAAGGAATAGTGCTCCACCACTGGTATCAGCGGAAGGACTAGTGCTCCACCACTGATATCAGCAGAAAGACTAGTGCTCCACCACTGGTATCAGCGGAAGGACTAGTGCTCCACCACTGGTATCAGCGGAAGGACTAGTGCTCCACCACTGGTATCAGCGGAAGGACTAGTGCTCCACCACTGGTATCAGCGGAAGGACTAGTGCTCCACCACTGGTATCAGCAGAAAGACTAGTGCTCCACCACTGGTATCAGCGAAAGGACTAGTGCTCCACCACTGGTATCAGCAGAAGGACTAGTGCTCCACCACTGGTATCAGCAGAAGGACTAGTGCTCCACCACTGGTATCAGTGGGGGGAATCGTGCTCCATCTTTTATATCAGTGGAAGAGATTGTGCCCCATCGTTGGTGTCGATGTAAGGAATAATGAACCATCATTGGCAGCAGTGGAAGGAATTCTGCCCCTCTGTTGGTGTAAGGAAAGGTGCCTTATTGGTGTCAGTAGGAGGAATAGTACCCTAATGGCTGCATAAGCGCAAGCAAAAGGCCACAGTTGGGTGACCACTGCTTTAACTGTAGTATAAACTGCGACCTTCTTTTTTTCTGCCCATTCATGAAATGTAAGCCACCGCGCAGAGCCTGTTGTGTATTGCGGAGTTCCCACTGCTTAAAGCAGCAGAGAGAACTCTGTGATTGGAGAGGAGGCTGGTCACAGGACTTCAGCAAGTCCTGTGATTCGGCTATCCTGCTAACCACCCCCCCCCACATTTATTTTATCCTGCTAGCCTCCCCCCCTTTTATTTTAAGCAAAGAAGGTGCAATTCTATTCGTAAATATCTGGCCTTCCTTATTTCTTTCCTTAAGCAGCTGTATAGCTGCAGTAGGGTCAGATCTCTGCCTTTTAAATGGACCCTCCAGGGGCCCATTCACATTATTGTGTTGCCATAACATGCATTACTGCAATGCACGGTAAGGTGATTTACTCACATTGGTGTGATGTGATACCATTCATTCATAACACACATGTGCTAACGCAGCACAACAATGTGAATGGGCCCTTAGGCTTGCCTTTGCTTTGCTCAGATTGTTGTAGACTGGGTGCGGAGTATGTCTGGTATGACTGACAGCAATAACAGCCTGCAGTAATCTGACACTTGTACGATATAAAAAGACTTCAGACAAAGCAAAACTCTAAAGAGACCGTACAAGAAGGATTTTCATTACAACTTGGCACTGAACATGGTTATCTAGTCATCTTTGCAGTAATAAACATCCATCTTTTATAGAGAACTCTCACGGATGCACGCAGGACCATAGTGCACTAGAAATCCGAGACAAAAAGTTTTCTGAGATGTTAAAAGAAACCTATACTGAGAAAAACAACGTAGGATGCCAGTTCTGTCCTATTCTTTATGCTAGCTTTCTGGCTGTAATGCTGATCCTGAGGCTCTATGCTTACCAATGCAATAATGTGTTTGCATCAGCTCTGCTCCCTCCACCAATACACTGGGAATGAAGCGTGTTCTATTGATACCCCCTCTAGGTGCACCCATGATGCTCTGCATTCATAGTATGGTTCTTAGTCTTCAGGGTTAAAGGGCTGGTTCACCTTTCAACAAAATACTTTGCAGTGAAGGAGCCCCAGTAGTAGTCTAAACACCGAACCTCTGGCTTCAATACTTTGAGTCACTAAAACAAACAAGAGGCAAATAAAGTCACAGCAGAACCAGAACTCTCAAATTGTATGCCTTTTTCGGGTCAACAGAATGGAAAGTATTAAAAACTCAATTCCAAGCTAAATATTTATTCACGGACAATGTCCACAAACAGTTTTAAAATTAAATAAGCAGATCTGTCTTCAATACTTACCTTCAATCCAGAGCTGTCACCTACGGTACCTCTTATAGACCACTAGATGTCCTTGCTCTTCCAGGCTGAATGATGTCCAGTGTCACTTAAAAGAGAAGTATGGGAATCTGTTTTTTTTCATAGTCATACTTACCTAGCTGGATGAAGCATCGATTCAATGCTGCATCAGTCCCCTGCCGGCTCTAACACTGAGAGCCGAGCGATCCAACACCGCCAATCACTCGGTTCTCACAGAGAGAGCTGTCAGTCAGCAGCTCTCTGCTCCGCCCCCTCCTCGCTCACTGGAGCACAGGGCTGTGGAGGGAGCGGCTCGCTGAAAGGGTGAGCTGGGTACCGGTCCAGGCATGTGGGCGGATCCCGACCCGTCTGCTGAAAACGGGTCACAGGAATGCAAAATAAATGATCTGCACTCCTGTGATCACCTTACTGTGCAGACAAGGGGTTCCAGCAGCTACAAAAAAATTGTCCAGTCTAGAAAAATGGAGTTTACATGATATGTAATGCTTGGCCAAAAAACTACTATCCTAACCGATCTGCCCCATCCTGGCATAGAAGCTGAGATATGTTGCAGTCGAGTGCACCCTTCACATCACAGGAAGGAATACTCTCCCTTGCTCACAGACCGACACATGCGCGGTGTGCTCTCCCTTTCCATATTGTGCACGCTCAACAGATAACTTGTACTAGTTTTTATGCCAGGAGGGGACGGATTGGTCAGGATAGTTGTTTTTTGGCCAGGCTTTGGGAAAGCACAGCATGGCCTACCAGTATGTCATGTAAAATATGCCCCATTTTTCTATGCTAGACAATGGTTTATAAAGATGAACTAACTCTTTAAGTGACACTGGGGGGGGGGGTTGATTTACTAAAACTGGAGAGTGCAAAATCTGGTGCAGCTGCACCTGGTAGCCAATCAGCTTCTAACTTCAGCTTGTTCAATTAAGCTTGGACAAGAAAACCTGGAAGCTGGTTTCTGTGCAGAGCTGCACCGGTTTTGCACCCTCCACTTTTAGTAAATTAAAGTGGTTGTAAAGGCATAAGGTTTTTTATCTTAATGCAGTCTGTGCATTAGGATAAAAAGCCTTCTGTGTGCAGCAGCCGTCCAAGCACCCCCTAATACTTACCTGAGCCCCACCTCTATCCAGCGATGTCCACGAGTGTCTCGGCCGTCTGGGACTCTCCCTCCTGATTGGCTGAGACACAGCAGTGGCGCCAATGGCTCCCGCTGCTGTGATTAAATGTCAGCTAGCCAATCAGGAGAGAGAGGGGCGGGGCCGAGCCGGGGCTCCATGTCTTAATGGACACATGGGAGCTGCAGCTCGGCTTGGGTGTCCCCATAGCAAGCTGCTTGCTGTGGGGGCACTCGACAGGAGGGAGGGGCCAGGACAGCCAGAGAGGGACCGAAGAAGAGGAGGATCTGGGTTGCTCTGTGCAAAACCACTGCACAGAGCAGGTAAGTATAACATGTTTGTTATTTTTATAGGTGAAAAACCGAAACTTTACAACCACTTTAACTCCAAAATAGCAAGGACATCTTGTGGCCCAGAAGAGGTACTGCAGGGGACAGGTTTAGCTTGATGTTGAGTATTGAAGATAGATTTTTTTATTATTATACAGGATTTATATAGCGCTAACGGTTTGCCCAGAGCTTTAAAATTTAAAGGGAGACAGTACAGTTACAATACAATAAAATACAAGAGGGTTGAGAGGCCTCTGCTCATAAGAGCTTGCAATATAATAAGGTGGAGCAAGTGGTACAAAAAGCAATAACTGGGGGGGATGAGCTGATGGAAGAGTTAAAAATTCAGTTGTTAGTTGGAGGCGTGATATAAATATTTTGCCTGAAGTTGAGCTTTAATTCTTTCCAAGCTATTGACCCCAAAAAAATTTGGCCATACACACCTAGTTTTTTTTTAGTTCATCCACACTAAACATCAAAAAACTATTTTCCTTTTAACTTCACATCAATGTTTAGGGAGTTTGGTGGTGCCAACAGGACCACTCACAGATCAAATTTTCCTGTTTCAGCAGCAAACAGTCAAAATTTTAGTCCAGTATGGCCAGCTAAATTATACAAATCAATAGGGCTTTTTTTCAGCAGGAACGTGTGGGAACGCAGTTCCAGCACCTCCAACACCTCCAGACCTGAATGGTAAGGGGTGCTGGAGGGTCTATTGATGCTAGCTGCTGGGAAGTTTATTGTTGCTGGATGGGATATATTTTTGTGGAGGATGCTAGCTGCTGGGGAGGTTTTCTGTTGCTCATGGGGAATCTATTGTTGCTGGGGGGGTGGGTCCTATGTTGCAGGGGGGGGTCAATCGTTGCTGGAAGGGATCGACTGTTGAGGGAGGGGTCTTTGTTGCTGGCTGCTGAAGGGTCTATTGATGCTGGCTGTTGGGAAACCATTGTTGCTGGGGTGGATCTATTGTCGCTGGGGTGTCTATTTGGGGTGGCTAGATATACAGTATTTTACTGCCTTTCTGGTTATTATTAACAAATTCCATACAAAATACTTAGCACCACAAAATTATATTTGGTTCTGTATTCTCTAAAAGGGGTGGTACTGGGAGGTGGGTAAGGGGTGGACCCAAGGAATGGTGCTCAGAGGTGGGTTGGGGTCGGAGTCAAAGGGTGACTCAGAAGGAAGGAATTCCTGCACATATTCTCTGAGAAAAAAAGACCTGCATATCAGGAATTCTGGTCCCACTCTGACTTTACTTGTTGCATGCCTGTTTTGAGTTTAGTGACTCAAAGTATTGAAACCAGAAGCTCAGTGTTATAGCATTTTCAGAAGGAGGTCAGCAATGGCAGCTTATATATTGTGCACAGTAGAGGTTTCTATTAGTGGTGATGAGCCGTATAAACCATTTCTTGTGAACTTCGGATTACCATGATGGAACCCAACCATTCAGCCATATAAGCCCCTTTGAGTTCACAGTGTCACTATTTTGGTTCTGGGAGCCAAGTGAGCTGCAGTTATAGTCCCTGATCTACCTGAAGGCATCAGGAAAAAAGTAAAACATTTAAATAACAAGATAAAATATCAAGCATCTGCAAGAAGCATGGTTTAGATTCTCTGAATATTATACAAAATGTGCACAAGGAGGAGTGAGCTTGCCTTCCTGAAGACTTGGCAGTGCTGACCCTCCAACTGTCCCTGGATGCCATCATGACACTCTGGGCCTCTGCCCAGCAACCATAGACACCATTTGTTGCTATAAAGGAAGGCGAAGGAATTTAGTGCCACACAGGAACCTGGCATGCACAGAACTCCGGCAAGTATCCATTACAATAAATTTGTATTTGGCACAAAGACTCACTTATACACAAAGATCTCTTCTCCAGTGAACACCAGAAGGTCAGGTTATGCATTTATAACACCAAATACATTTTCTGTAAGGATAAGTCATGGAAATTTTGAACTACATCTCAACATAATAAAAAAAAGAGAAAGTTTTATAGCACTGGCTTTCCAGTTATTTGACATGAGTTCAGCCATATTGGATTAGGAGTCTTTAGCCCTAGCATCTCAGTGCTGTGTCATTTAGTGCAGGGAAGTGCTAATTGCGTCACCACCAGAAAAGGTAAGTATGTTGCAGAAGGAGTTAAAGTAGAATTAGGGTTTAGGTGAGTTTATTGTTAGAGGATTTAGTTTAGAAGTTATGGTCAAGGTTAGGGTTTGGTGGGTTTTGGGTCAAGTGTTGGACATGGGGTTAAAAAAGTCAAGGCTTGTTTCAGGAGTTAGGTCTAGTGCAGGGGTCTCCAAACTTTCTAAACAAAGAGCTAGTTTACTGTCCTTTAGACTTTAGGGGGGCCGGACTAGGGCCAGTGGGAGTAGAAAGTGTCCAGTGCTCTATCTTTAGTGTCAGTGGGAGGATTAGTGAAAGCAGATGCTGAAAGAAGGACCCAACTATGTAGAGCAAAACCCAACTGTACCTTCCAATCGGGCTGCAGAAAGAAGTCAAGTCATAATTGCAGTATCGGGGTTCTCAAGCTAGGGGGGGCCACACTTTATCAAATTTGGAAGGGCATCCTCTGCTGTTGTACGTGGCTCTGTACATTGGAAGAACATTATTTACTACCAATTTACATTTATCCAGTGTTAGTGAAGAGGGGGATTTCCAGTGAAAGACAATAGCTTTCCTGGCGTAAAAAAAAGTAAAATACTAAGCAAGGTTCTGGTCACTTTCCCAGAAACCAAGGAAGGAGTCGACAATGCCCAACAAACAGTAACCAATCTCCTGGGGCATTCGGACTGCCATGACCATAGAAACGGAGTGCAGGACCCACAGCCAATAGTCGTGGATAACTGGGCACATCCAGAAGATACGGAGGAAGCCTGCACTGAGACAGAGCACCTCCAACACTCCATAGACCAGGTAGCCAAGAATCTTCCCACCCTGGCTGGAATAAGGTAATAACGATGGACAATTTAAAACTGTATACTGTAAGTCGATCTCTAACCAAAATTAAGAAAATGAATGTTTTAAAATTGATATCAAATGTTAAACCATATAAGGCAAAGGGCATGAGGTAGAGAGAGGTCGCAGGTAGCTGCCACTGTCGACCAGTATCTCAATACCGCATGCACTGAAGGCAATAACCCTTAAAGAGGGGAGGGAAAAAAACGAGGGGACTATTCCGGTACCAGGTATAATCAAAATTAATGATAGAAGGTAATAGTGACAAAAACAATAGTAAAATATAAAAATTCCATTTTAATAGAAAACATGATTAAAAGATTGTAACAATAACACATACAGTTGCAATTAAAAGCGGGAGCAATACACACAACCAATTACATTACAACTTGTAGTGAGATAGACACAAATAGAGCTTGGATTCTCGACCGGTTTCGCGGTTTCACCGCTTCCTCAGGAGAGCAATATCTGTGGTGCAACATACAGTAATTGTAGTAAATACAATCATATAAAAATTATACAAAAACAAAAGAAAGCAGCAAAGACATTGAAGAATGCATTATATAATATACAATATAGATAGAAAAAGGATGGGCTCACCCGTTCTAAGGTTGTCTGTGGGTACGCATGGCCCCAAGTGATTCCCCCCGCGGCGAACACAGGGGATGACTAAACAGACCCTGGATTAATAAATTGTATAATGAGGTAGAGTAGATGAATGAGGAATCAATCAGGGGGAGGAGTAAGGTGGGGGTGCCAGTGATGTATTTTTAAATTTCAAACAGTGTGCAAGTGAGGGGAAAACCACGGGAGGTGTGTGTGAATAGGGAAGTGGGGGGGGAAAAGGGGGGGGAGGGAGGGGGAGGGGGAGGAAGGGGAAAAGGGGGGGGGGAGGGGGGGGAAAGGGGGGGGGAAAAGGGGAGGGGAAAGACGGAGGGGGAAAGGGTAGGGGGGGGAAAAAAAAAGGGGGGGGGAAGGAGGGGGGAAGAAAAGGGGGAGGAGGGGAGGGGAAGGGGGGGAAAAAAGGAGGGGAGGGGGGGGGGGAGAGGGGGGGGGAGAGGGGGAGGGAGGGGAAGGGGAAAGAGAGGGAGAGGGGAGGGGGAGGGAAAAAAAAAAAAAAAAAAAAGGGGGGGGGGGAGGGAGGAGGGAAAAAAAGGGGGGGGGGGGAGAGGGGGGAGGAAAAGGGGGGAGGAGGGGGGGGGGGGAGGGGGGAGGGGGGGAACAAGGGGAAGAAGGAATGGAAAGATAAGGGGGGTTGCACACATAGATATGAAACTGGCACTCACCCCTAAAGTGCATAGACAAGCACATGGACTTGAGTGAGGACCAAATACAGATGATCGTATAATGAATGAGATGAGGCCACTGGTTGTTATTGGGCAGTGAACAGGATACCCCCAAGTACAGCTGGAGTGCTTGGTATGCACTCAAAGAAGTTCTAATAACAGCTGTAACAAACATGATAATAGAGTCATGTGAAAATTGACTCACCGGTCAGTGAAGCCAGCTGGCTCAGGTACAAATACAAGGCAACAAGTACAGGTAGCAAGGTATAAAATCATTACTGGGATAATAACATAGAAAGGTATAAGGGGACATGCTAGGCACAGTATACAAGGATAGCTATTCAGCACAAAGTATAGGCTGAAAAGAAAACTGCCTGTAGACAGACAAGGAGGGAGGGGAGGGGGAAGAGGAAGGACAGCGGGGGGTGGGGGGCACGACACTTACCCAAAGCAGTGGTCCTCAGTTATTCAGCATCACAGGGGCTGTAGGCTCAGATAGCGGCCATGACTGGCCGCTATAAGAGCACCCCGACCCGGAAGTCAGGGACGGCATCAAGGGCGGTCCCTGACGTCACCGGGTCTGCTCGCCCGCACTGCGCAGGTGCAGTGTCAGCTGCTACTGCGCAAGCGCGCGCTCCTGTCAAAGGGAATCAGGTTCCCAGGCATGGAGACGCAAGCAGCTGTAAGGCTGCCAGGGCGGGCATGTGTCCGCCGCAGAAAGAAGGCTCGGGGCAGGGCGAAGCCACAGAGACCTGACGGGGGGGAAAAAAAGAAGCGCATCCTTATACAGCAAACAAATACCAAATAATTCAATAGGAGTAACATATAATTAAACAATTGAGCAAATGTGATATTATATCTAGACAATGGGCAGTCAATGACAACAGACCATAGGCGTTCACCAATAGTGAAAGGGCATCATAGGGTATGTTGAAACCCAAGTGCAAGGGACAAGGGGTGGGGGAGAAGGGGGCGGAAAAGGAGAGGGAGGGGGGAGGGGAGGAAAGGGAAGAAGGGGAAGGAAAAAGGGGGGGGGGGAAAGGGGGGGGGGGAGGGGGAAAAAGGGGAAGGGATGGGAAAAGGGAGGGGAGGGAGAAGAAAGGGGGGGGGGGGAAGAAGGAGAGGAAAAGGGGGGGGGGAGGGGGGAAGGGAAACATGGGAAGGGAAAAGGGGGGGGGAGAGAAGGGGGAAAGGGGAGGGAGGAGAGGGAAGGGAAGGAGGGAAGGGAGGGGGGAGGAGAGGAGAGGTGCTAGGACCATATAGGGACTTCATAGGAAGGCCCTATAGGACACCGATTCATTAAGGCCAGGGGGAATAGTGGCGTTGAGCCGTTCAATCCACAGGGATTCTCTCTGTAGTATTGAGCGATCCCAATCGCCACCCCTGGGATTGGGTTTGACCACCTCCAATACTAGGAATTTAACCACGGAATTGTCAAATCTATGATGGAGGCCGATGTGTCGGCCGATGGTGGTTAATTTGCCATTTTCTGAGTCATACAGGTGGTCCCCAATTCTCTGTCTAAGTTCCCTGATTGTTTTGCCCACGTAAAAGGCTTTACAGGTGCAGTTCATAAGGTAAACTACCCCTTTCGTATTGCAATCGGCGAAGGTCCGTGGGACCAAAGTCTCGCCGTTAGGCAAGACCACAGTTCTACTTTCGAAGATCCAAGGGCACCTAGGACAATCTCCACATTGGAAGGTGCCATTGGAACCACCCCTAGCGGGTCTAGTAGGATTATAATGACTGGCAGTTAGTTGGTCGCGTAGTGACCGTGCTCTACGGAAAACCACTTCCGGTGTGTGTCTAATGTATTTAGTTAGTACATGATGGTCGGTCAATAGGTGCCAGTGTTTCGTTAAGATATTCCGGAGAATACTGTGGTGTACAGAGTAGGTCGTAATCAATTTAACAGTTTCTAAGGGGGGGGGAAGTCTGTTGTTTTTGAAAAGTAAAGAGGTCCGTGGACGTAAAAGGGACTTGTTAAAGGCTTTACGTAGGTTGGTAGCAGAGTAACCCCGTCGTAAAAGACGTTCACGTAGTGCCTGAGCTTGGCGTAGAAAATCACTATGGTGAGTACAGTTTCTGCGTAACCGCAGGTATTGGGCATAGGGTATGCTCCGTACCAGGGACTTAGGGTGAGCACTGGTGGCAAATAATAGGGTATTCCCCGCCGTGGGTTTCCTGTAGAGGTCGGTGCCCAATGTTCCATCAGATTGTTTAATGATCAGTAGGTCTAGGAAGGGAATTCGCTCGGTCTCGATTTTAAAGGTAAATTTAAGGTTTAGATCGTTGTTATCCAATAGATGTAGAAATTGTAACAATTTGACTCTAGGGCCCGTCCAAACCACAAACAAATCATCAATAAAACGGTACCATAGGAGGATATAGTCCAGAAATTCTGTATATTGTTCATGGGCATGGATATATCGCTCCCAACCACCTAGGTATAGATTTGCATATGCTGGAGCACATGATGTCCCCATTGCAACACCTTGTATTTGCAAAAAAAGTTGGTCGTTGAAAGTAAAAAAGTTTTTGGTCAATATAAAGTATAGTAATGTCAGTATAAACTGATTCAGGGGCCAGGTGGTAGTATCTTGTTCAGCCAAGAAGGAACCAGCCATCCGTACGCCCTGCTCGTGGGGGATACTCGAGTACAAGGCCTCGATATCGACTGCCACGAGCAGGGCGTCCGGAGGGACCTGGATTCCCTCGAGGCGTTGCAAAAGGTCGGTGGTGTCTCTTATGTAAGATGGGAGGCTACGAACATGAGGCATTAGGAAGGCGTCAACAAATTTGCTCGCATTATCTGTTAGGGAGCCTATCCCGGACACAATAGGTCTTCCTGGTGGGATCCGTGCCGCTTTATGGGTCTTGGGTAAGGAATAAAAAGTAGGAGTGCAGGGAAATTTGGGGACCAAGAACTCTAGGGTGTCTTTGTCAATGAGGCCCACAAAGTAGGCCTCAGTGCAAAGTGCCCGGAGTTCTTGTGCAAAGGAAGATATGTGGGTAAGGGAAATGGGTCTATACCATTGTTTGTTATTGAGGATAGCAAGGCACATAGATTCGTATTGGTGGTTGGTCATCAAAACAATATTCCCGCCCTTGTCCGATTGTTTAATAACAACATCCGAACGTTGCTGCAATGAACGAAGAGCTCGAATCTGACTGGGGTCTAGGTTTGAGGGAAAGTCAGGCCATTTTTGTTTCTTAAGGTCACTTATGGTTGCTCGCAGGAAGGCCCAAATCTCAGGGCAGGTATTAAGATCAGGAAATCTCCGAGATCGTAGCCGAAAGGGCTTGATTGAGGGAGTTGGTTTAGAGGTAACTAGATCATCACGTCTGTTAGATGCAGGGAAGATAGAAGAAATTGTCCCTGCTGCGCACACACTTGAGGGGGTAATGTCGGGGACCCCTGAGTCTTGTGAGGGCCCAGGGTCTCCGGTATCACCTTCATCATAGAGGAGCATCAGGTCGCGAAGCGCCCTGAACTCATCCATGGAGAAGCCTTTGGTGCGCTCAGCGAGCTCACGCTCCAGTCCTAGATTGACACGATCCTTGTCGTAGATAAATCTAAATGTTAAATTTCGTGCGAAGAGATACAGATCTTTAATTGTTTCGGTGACCTTAAGTGCGTCAAGAGGGCAGAAGCCCAGACCTAGTTGTAAGACCGAGATTTCCTCACTACTAAAAGTGTAGGGAGTAAGGTTTATAACGTTACGATCGGTGTGGTCTGGGGAAGAGGGTTTTGTTGGGACAATGAGGGTTTCAGGACGTACGCATCTAGATTGCTCTGTTGTTTTTTCAGATCTAAAAAAATTGCGTCTTCATTGATTTTCGTGTATTTGTTTGTCAGGAGGGTGGAATTAAGAATTTTGGGAATGGTGCCATGCAATGTAGAGTGGCCAGTGGCCCCTTCTGTGGGGGTATTTGTGTCATGTGGGGTTTGTGTAGCAGGTGTTCGGGTGGATCTCGGGCCTTTTGGGCCTTTTTTGTCTTTTTTAGGGTTCGTTGGTGGGGTGTTACCCCCAAAACGAAGTCTCTTGCGTGATGAGCTAAGTGCAGATGAAGTGTTAGGTTGGGTAGTGCTTAAGGAAGATGCAGTGGAGGATAAAGAGGAGTCTGATTCAATATCAGTGGTGAAGTTGCTATTATTAGTACGGGGAGGGCCTCGTCTACCTCGACCTCTGCCTGGCCAGTGATAGGCCAGGCCCTCGGTAAAGGCGGCTTTGTCCTTCCCAAATTTGATCTGTTTTTTAAGTATAATGTCCTTATTCATGATTTCTAAACGTTCTCTAAGTTCTTTCCACTTGGTTTTGAAAATCGTATTGTCAGACAGATAAGAGTATTCGACATTGAGTCGTTCGATGTCGCCATCAAGTACGGTCATGTCAAGGGTATATTGGGAAATAAGTAGTCCAATTAATTCTAGACTATTTTTGGTTAGAATATCTTCCCAGGTTTTTTTAAAATCCACTGAGGGATCTTTCAGGGTGGGGAATATCTGACCCCTTAAACCCAAGGGGCAAACTTTTTCGCTCATATATAATTTGAAGTATTCAATGTGCCAGTGTAAGTGCGACTTACGTTTAAGGAGTTTGGACATTCGTATAAAAAATGTTGAAATATCGTCATCAATTTTATGTTCATTCAAGCAAGCAGTTTTAATGTTAGACATAAAGCCTGACCAATCTGTGCCTAGAATATCCATAATGTACCTGTCCACCAACGGCGACCCCCAGAGTATGTTGTAATGACAGGATGTCAAAGCTAGAAATCACAAGAAGTAACAGTTAAACAAAATCGAATAACTACATATAAACGCTACTGGGAATGTGTCGAAGGGTGTTGCTGTTCACCCAGGGGCACAGAAATGTGGGTGTGTTATCCACCCTATGTATACTAAGGAAAGGAAGAGCGTTTTAAATCAAAAAGATATATAAACAAGTACATGTACCATCATCCCAATATCTTGTACAGGGCAAAGGGCATGAGGTAGAGAGAGGTCGCAGGTAGCTGCCACTGTCGACCAGTATCTCAATACCGCATGCACTGAAGGCAATAACCCCTAAAGAGGGGAGGGAAAAAAACGAGGGGACTATTCCGGTACCAGGTATAATCAAAATTAATGATAGAAGGTAATAGTGACAAAAACAATAGTAAAATATAAAAATTCCATTTTAATAGAAAACATGATTAAAAGATTGTAACAATAACACATACAGTTGCAATTAAAAGCGGGAGCAATACACACAACCAATTACATTACAACTTGTAGTGAGATAGACACAAATAGAGCTTGGATTCTCGACCGGTTTCGCGGTTTCACCGCTTCCTCAGGAGAGCAATATCTGTGGTGCAACATACAGTAATTGTAGTAAATACAATCATATAAAAATTATACAAAAACAAAAGAAAGCAGCAAAGACATTGAAGAATGCATTATATAATATACAATATAGATAGAAAAAGGATGGGCTCACCCGTTCTAAGGTTGTCTGTGGGTACGCATGGCCCCAAGTGATTCCCCCCGCGGCGAACACAGGGGATGACTAAACAGACCCTGGATTAATAAATTGTATAATGAGGTAGAGTAGATGAATGAGGAATCAATCAGGGGGAGGAGTAAGGTGGGGGTGCCAGTGATGTATTTTTAAATTTCAAACAGTGTGCAAGTGAGGGGAAAACCACGGGAGGTGTGTGTGAATAGGGAAGTGGGGGGGGAAAAAGGGGGGGAGGGAGGGGGAGGGGGAGGAAGGGGAAAAGGGGAGGGGGGAAAAGGGGGGGGGAAAGGGGAGGGGAAAGACGGAGGGGGAAAGGGTAGGGGGGGAAAAAAAAGGGGGGGGGAGAAAAGGGGGAGGAGGGGAGGGGAAGGGGGGGAAAAAAGGAGGGGAGGGGGGGGGAGAGGGGGAGGGAGGGGAAGGGGAAAGAGAGGGAGAGGGGAGGGGGAGGGAAAAAAAAAAAAAAAAAAAAAAAAAAAAAAAAGGGGGGGGGGGGGAGGGAGGAGGGAAAAAAAGGGGGGGGGAGAGGGGGGAGGAAAAGGGGGGAGGAGGGGGGGGGGAGGGGGGGGAACAAGGGGAAGAAGGAATGGAAAGATAAGGGGGGTTGCACACATAGATATGAAACTGGCACTCACCCCTAAAGTGCATAGACAAGCACATGGACTTGAGTGAGGACCAAATACAGATGATCGTATAATGAATGAGATGAGGCCACTGGTTGTTATTGGGCAGTGAACAGGATACCCCCAAGTACAGCTGGAGTGCTTGGTATGCACTCAAAGAAGTTCTAATAACAGCTGTAACAAACATGATAATAGAGTCATGTGAAAATTGACTCACCGGTCAGTGAAGCCAGCTGGCTCAGGTACAAATACAAGGCAACAAGTACAGGTAGCAAGGTATAAAATCATTACTGGGATAATAACATAGAAAGGTATAAGGGGACATGCTAGGCACAGTATACAAGGATAGCTATTCAGCACAAAGTATAGGCTGAAAAGAAAACTGTCTGTAGACAGACAAGGAGGGAGGGGAGGGGGAAGAGGAAGGACAGCGGGGGGTGGGGGGCACGACACTTACCCAAAGCAGTGGTCCTCAGTTATTCAGCATCACAGGGGCTGTAGGCTCAGATAGCGGCCATGACTGGCCGCTATAAGAGCACCCCGACCCGGAAGTCAGGGACGGCATCAAGGGCGGTCCCTGACGTCACCGGGTCTGCTCGCCCGCACTGCGCAGGTGCAGTGTCAGCTGCTACTGCGCAAGCGCGCGCTCCTGTCAAAGGGAATCAGGTTCCCAGGCATGGAGACGCAAGCAGCTGTAAGGCTGCCAGGGCGGGAATGTGTCCGCCGCAGAAAGAAGGCTCGGGGCAGGGCGAAGCCACAGAGACCTGACGGGGGGGAAAAAAAGAAGCGCATCCTTATACAGCAAACAAATACCAAATAATTCAATAGGAGTAACATATAATTAAACAATTGAGCAAATGTGATATTATATCTAGACAATGGGCAGTCAATGACAACAGACCATAGGCGTTCACCAATAGTGAAAGGGCATCATAGGGTATGTTGAAACCCAAGTGCAAGGGACAAGGGGTGGGGGAGAAGGGGGCGGAAAAGGAGAGGGAGGGGGGAGGGGAGGAAAGGGAAGAAGGGGAAGGAAAAAGGGGGGGGGGGAAAGGGGGGGGGGGAAAGGGGGGGGGGGAGGGGGAAAAAGGGGAAGGGATGGGAAAAGGGAGGGGAGGGAGAAGAAAGGGGGGGGGGGAGGGGGAAAGAAGGAGAGGAAAAGGGGGGGGGGGAGGGGGGAAGGGAAACATGGGAAGGGAAAAGGGGGGGGGGAGAGAAGGGGGAAAGGGGAGGGAGGAGAGGGAAGGGAAGGAGGGAAGGGAGGGGGGAGGAGAGGAGAGGTGCTAGGACCATATAGGGACTTCATAGGAAGGCCCTATAGGACACCGATTCATTAAGGCCAGGGGGAATAGTGGCGTTGAGCCGTTCAATCCACAGGGATTCTCTCTGTAGTATTGAGCGATCCC
Organism: Aquarana catesbeiana; assembly: GCF_042186555.1. NCBI lineage: Eukaryota > Metazoa > Chordata > Amphibia > Anura > Ranidae > Aquarana > Aquarana catesbeiana. Next base: position 51,125,672 of record NC_133334.1, on the reverse strand, counting down.
AATCGCCACCCCTGGGATTGGGTTTGACCACCTCCAATACTAGGAATTTAACCACGGAATTGTCAAATCTATGATGGAGGCCGATGTGTCGGCCGATGGTGGTTAATTTGCCATTTTCTGAGTCATACAGGTGGTCCCCAATTCTCTGTCTAAGTTCCCTGATTGTTTTGCCCACGTAAAAGGCTTTACAGGTGCAGTTCATAAGGTAAACTACCCCTTTCGTATTGCAATCGGCGAAGGTCCGTGGGACCAAAGTCTCGCCGTTAGGCAAGACCACAGTTCTACTTTCGAAGATCCAAGGGCACCTAGGACAATCTCCACATTGGAAGGTGCCATTGGAACCACCCCTAGCGGGTCTAGTAGGATTATAATGACTGGCAGTTAGTTGGTCGCGTAGTGACCGTGCTCTACGGAAAACCACTTCCGGTGTGTGTCTAATGTATTTAGTTAGTACATGATGGTCGGTCAATAGGTGCCAGTGTTTCGTTAAGATATTCCGGAGAATACTGTGGTGTACAGAGTAGGTCGTAATCAATTTAACAGTTTCTAAGGGGGGGGAAGTCTGTTGTTTTTGAAAAGTAAAGAGGTCCGTGGACGTAAAAGGGACTTGTTAAAGGCTTTACGTAGGTTGGTAGCAGAGTAACCCCGTCGTAAAAGACGTTCACGTAGTGCCTGAGCTTGGCGTAGAAAATCACTATGGTGAGTACAGTTTCTGCGTAACCGCAGGTATTGGGCATAGGGTATGCTCCGTACCAGGGACTTAGGGTGAGCACTGGTGGCAAATAATAGGGTATTCCCCGCCGTGGGTTTCCTGTAGAGGTCGGTGCCCAATGTTCCATCAGATTGTTTAATGATCAGTAGGTCTAGGAAGGGAATTCGCTCGGTCTCGATTTTAAAGGTAAATTTAAGGTTTAGATCGTTGTTATCCAATAGATGTAGAAATTGTAACAATTTGACTCTAGGGCCCGTCCAAACCACAAACAAATCATCAATAAAACGGTACCATAGGAGGATATAGTCCAGAAATTCTGTATATTGTTCATGGGCATGGATATATCGCTCCCAACCACCTAGGTATAGATTTGCATATGCTGGAGCACATGATGTCCCCATTGCAACACCTTGTATTTGCAAAAAAAGTTGGTCGTTGAAAGTAAAAAAGTTTTTGGTCAATATAAAGTATAGTAATGTCAGTATAAACTGATTCAGGGGCCAGGTGGTAGTATCTTGTTCAGCCAAGAAGGAACCAGCCATCCGTACGCCCTGCTCGTGGGGGATACTCGAGTACAAGGCCTCGATATCGACTGCCACGAGCAGGGCGTCCGGAGGGACCTGGATTCCCTCGAGGCGTTGCAAAAGGTCGGTGGTGTCTCTTATGTAAGATGGGAGGCTACGAACATGAGGCATTAGGAAGGCGTCAACAAATTTGCTCGCATTATCTGTTAGGGAGCCTATCCCGGACACAATAGGTCTGCCTGGTGGGATCCGTGCCGCTTTATGGGTCTTGGGTAAGGAATAAAAAGTAGGAGTGCAGGGAAATTTGGGGACCAAGAACTCTAGGGTGTCTTTGTCAATGAGGCCCACAAAGTAGGCCTCAGTGCAAAGTGCCCGGAGTTCTTGTGCAAAGGAAGATATGTGGGTAAGGGAAATGGGTCTATACCATTGTTTGTTATTGAGGATAGCAAGGCACATAGATTCGTATTGGTGGTTGGTCATCAAAACAATATTCCCGCCCTTGTCCGATTGTTTAATAACAACATCCGAACGTTGCTGCAATGAACGAAGAGCTCGAATCTGACTGGGGTCTAGGTTTGAGGGAAAGTCAGGCCATTTTTGTTTCTTAAGGTCACTTATGGTTGCTCGCAGGAAGGCCCAAATCTCAGGGCAGGTATTAAGATCAGGAAATCTCCGAGATCGTAGCCGAAAGGGCTTGATTGAGGGAGTTGGTTTAGAGGTAACTAGATCATCACGTCTGTTAGATGCAGGGAAGATAGAAGAAATTGTCCCTGCTGCGCACACACTTGAGGGGGTAATGTCGGGGACCCCTGAGTCTTGTGAGGGCCCAGGGTCTCCGGTATCACCTTCATCATAGAGGAGCATCAGGTCGCGAAGCGCCCTGAACTCATCCATGGAGAAGCCTTTGGTGCGCTCAGCGAGCTCACGCTCCAGTCCTAGATTGACACGATCCTTGTCGTAGATAAATCTAAATGTTAAATTTCGTGCGAAGAGATACAGATCTTTAATTGTTTCGGTGACCTTAAGTGCGTCAAGAGGGCAGAAGCCCAGACCTAGTTGTAAGACCGAGATTTCCTCACTACTAAAAGTGTAGGGAGTAAGGTTTATAACGTTACGATCGGTGTGGTCTGGGGAAGAGGGTTTTGTTGGGACAATGAGGGTTTCAGGACGTACGCATCTAGATTGCTCTGTTGTTTTTTCAGATCTAAAAAAATTGCGTCTTCATTGATTTTCGTGTATTTGTTTGTCAGGAGGGTGGAATTAAGAATTTTGGGAATGGTGCCATGCAATGTAGAGTGGCCAGTGGCCCCTTCTGTGGGGGTATTTGTGTCATGTGGGGTTTGTGTAGCAGGTGTTCGGGTGGATCTCGGGCCTTTTGGGCCTTTTTTGTCTTTTTTAGGGTTCGTTGGTGGGGTGTTACCCCCAAAACGAAGTCTCTTGCGTGATGAGCTAAGTGCAGATGAAGTGTTAGGTTGGGTAGTGCTTAAGGAAGATGCAGTGGAGGATAAAGAGGAGTCTGATTCAATATCAGTGGTGAAGTTGCTATTATTAGTACGGGGAGGGCCTCGTCTACCTCGACCTCTGCCTGGCCAGTGATAGGCCAGGCCCTCGGTAAAGGCGGCTTTGTCCTTCCCAAATTTGATCTGTTTTTTAAGTATAATGTCCTTATTCATGATTTCTAAACGTTCTCTAAGTTCTTTCCACTTGGTTTTGAAAATCGTATTGTCAGACAGATAAGAGTATTCGACATTGAGTCGTTCGATGTCGCCATCAAGTACGGTCATGTCAAGGGTATATTGGGAAATAAGTAGTCCAATTAATTCTAGACTATTTTTGGTTAGAATATCTTCCCGAGGGCCTGGCCTATCACTGGCCAGGCAGAGGTCGAGGTAGACGAGGCCCTCCCCGTACTAATAATAGCAACTTCACCACTGATATTGAATCAGACTCCTCTTTATCCTCCACTGCATCTTCCTTAAGCACTACCCAACCTAACACTTCATCTGCACTTAGCTCATCACGCAAGAGACTTCGTTTTGGGGGTAACACCCCACCAACGAACCCTAAAAAAGACAAAAAAGGCCCAAAAGGCCCGAGATCCACCCGAACACCTGCTACACAAACCCCACATGACACAAATACCCCCACAGAAGGGGCCACTGGCCACTCTACATTGCATGGCACCATTCCCAAAATTCTTAATTCCACCCTCCTGACAAACAAATACACGAAAATCAATGAAGACGCAATTTTTTTAGATCTGAAAAAACAACAGAGCAATCTAGATGCGTACGTCCTGAAACCCTCATTGTCCCAACAAAACCCTCTTCCCCAGACCACACCGATCGTAACGTTATAAACCTTACTCCCTACACTTTTAGTAGTGAGGAAATCTCGGTCTTACAACTAGGTCTGGGCTTCTGCCCTCTTGACGCACTTAAGGTCACCGAAACAATTAAAGATCTGTATCTCTTCGCACGAAATTTAACATTTAGATTTATCTACGACAAGGATCGTGTCAATCTAGGACTGGAGCGTGAGCTCGCTGAGCGCACCAAAGGCTTCTCCATGGATGAGTTCAGGGCGCTTCGCGACCTGATGCTCCTCTATGATGAAGGTGATACCGGAGACCCTGGGCCCTCACAAGACTCAGGGGTCCCCGACATTACCCCCTCAAGTGTGTGCGCAGCAGGGACAATTTCTTCTATCTTCCCTGCATCTAACAGACGTGATGATCTAGTTACCTCTAAACCAACTCCCTCAATCAAGCCCTTTCGGCTACGATCTCGGAGATTTCCTGATCTTAATACCTGCCCTGAGATTTGGGCCTTCCTGCGAGCAACCATAAGTGACCTTAAGAAACAAAAATGGCCTGACTTTCCCTCAAACCTAGACCCCAGTCAGATTCGAGCTCTTCGTTCATTGCAGCAACGTTCGGATGTTGTTATTAAACAATCGGACAAGGGCGGGAATATTGTTTTGATGACCAACCACCAATACGAATCTATGTGCCTTGCTATCCTCAATAACAAACAATGGTATAGACCCATTTCCCTTACCCACATATCTTCCTTTGCACAAGAACTCTGGGCACTTTGCACTGAGGCCTACTTTGTGGGCCTCATTGACAAAGACACCCTAGAGTTCTTGGTCCCCAAATTTCCCTGCACTCCTACTTTTTATTCCTTACCCAAGACCCATAAAGCGGCACGGATCCCACCAGGAAGACCTATTGTGTCCGGGATAGGCTCCCTAACAGATAATGCGAGCAAATTTGTTGACGCCTTCCTAATGCCTCATGTTCGTAGCCTCCCATCTTACATAAGAGACACCACCGACCTTTTGCAACGCCTCGAGGGAATCCAGGTCCCTCCGGACGCCCTGCTCGTGGCAGTCGATATCGAGGCCTTGTACTCGAGTATCCCCCACGAGCAGGGCGTACGGATGGCTGGTTCCTTCTTGGCTGAACAAGATACTACCACCTGGCCCCTGAATCAGTTTATACTGACATTACTATACTTTATATTGACCAAAAACTTTTTTACTTTCAACGACCAACTTTTTTTGCAAATACAAGGTGTTGCAATGGGGACATCATGTGCTCCAGCATATGCAAATCTATACCTAGGTGGTTGGGAGCGATATATCCATGCCCATGAACAATATACAGAATTTCTGGACTATATCCTCCTATGGTACCGTTTTATTGATGATTTGTTTGTGGTTTGGACGGGCCCTAGAGTCAAATTGTTACAATTTCTACATCTATTGGATAACAACGATCTAAACCTTAAATTTACCTTTAAAATCGAGACCGAGCGAATTCCCTTCCTAGACCTACTGATCATTAAACAATCTGATGGAACATTGGGCACCGACCTCTACAGGAAACCCACGGCGGGGAATACCCTATTATTTGCCACCAGTGCTCACCCTAAGTCCCTGGTACGGAGCATACCCTATGCCCAATACCTGCGGTTACGCAGAAACTGTACTCACCATAGTGATTTTCTACGCCAAGCTCAGGCACTACGTGAACGTCTTTTACGACGGGGTTACTCTGCTACCAACCTACGTAAAGCCTTTAACAAGTCCCTTTTACGTCCACGGACCTCTTTACTTTTCAAAAACAACAGACTTCCCCCCCCCTTAGAAACTGTTAAATTGATTACGACCTACTCTGTACACCACAGTATTCTCCGGAATATCTTAACGAAACACTGGCACCTATTGACCGACCATCATGTACTAACTAAATACATTAGACACACACCGGAAGTGGTTTTCCGTAGAGCACGGTCACTACGCGACCAACTAACTGCCAGTCATTATAATCCTACTAGACCCGCTAGGGGTGGTTCCAATGGCACCTTCCAATGTGGAGATTGTCCTAGGTGCCCTTGGATCTTCGAAAGTAGAACTGTGGTCTTGCCTAACGGCGAGACTTTGGTCCCACGGACCTTCGCCGATTGCAATACGAAAGGGGTAGTTTACCTTATGAACTGCACCTGTAAAGCCTTTTACGTGGGCAAAACAATCAGGGAACTTAGACAGAGAA